>NW_020699449.1:13957179-14032541 GCF_002925995.2 Terrapene triunguis | reverse complement strand
ATCTAATGGGTTTAGCGTAAGGAAATATATTAATCTGGTGTACACAATGCAGCAGATTACAACAGTAATCCACCAGTACAGAAAACCACCTTGGATGCCTATGTTAGAAAGATACCACCACCTTTCCCTTTTGCTTGTATTCTAATGGGGTTTCATGCAGTTTTGATCAAAAGACTGGCAGACCTCCGAGATACTGCATTGTTCCAGGTTCTGACTATTGCATGATGCCCTCTCCTCTTCTTTGTTATTTCTGCCATGGATCACTCTGTTTTGAAACAAACACCCTACTCCAAGGTCACCTCATGTCAAAATCCTACTGCAAGCGAAGAAAGCAAACCAAAAGTCCCACCACTCATTTTTAGCCACTCTTCCAATCACAAAATGGGTTAGAGGTGTAGCTCAGCATACTTGCAAGTAATTCTAGAGACTGATCCTATCTCCACTAACATTCAATTCCCTTATTAAAAAATATTGCCCTAGTAACTAAGGAGAGCACTGAAATAACTTTAAAACCACATGTTAGACAACTGAATTCCCCTATGGTAAGTAACTGACTTCAACAAACCTTCTATGTATTAAATCAAAACAATATTCACAGAAACAGCAGAGCTCTGGTGGCCAAATATCTGAATGAACAGTAGAAAAACTGCAGAATGCAGCAAAGAGTAAAATGTGATAGACAATCCACCTAACAAAAGAACCAAGTGGATACATTTACTATGTCTACTATAAAACTATTTCAAAACACAACAGCCCTCTACTTGCAAGTGAGCATTAAAAGAAATTGGTTTTCTTTTCCGTGCCTTAAAATGGTTGTGACCACACTCATTGATGGGTGCCTCAGGGTAGTAAACAAGCACTTGCAGCATCCCAAGCCACACAGCACTAATATTACATAACTCCGCTCCTCTCACAAGTGTGTGTAAATTCCCTGGTTTTCGGAATACAAGTTTCAACCGAAGTCGGTTTCCTCAAGGAAGGGGCCCATTAGTGCCAGTTCCAGACGGTTTCCCCTCGAGGCTGTGTTCACACGCGTTCTTCCCCTCGCTACACAGAAATGGCAAGTTTGTGCTCCCAGTTGCCTTCCCAGCCGAGGGCGATGGTTACGAAACTAGACTCCCCGCAGCATTCACCAGCCCCCCCGCTGCACCCCACAACACCGAGTGTGCAGAGGGTGACCCGTGCATGCCCCACTCCGGGCAGCGGATCGCCTGCAGAGCGCGGGGGGGAAAGCCAGGCTCCTGGCCGGGGCAGCCCCCCCCAGCACGGAACCCAACCCCACTCCGGTTCCCGTCCGCCAGGCGCCCCCCGGGAAACGCAGCGGGCAAGTGTGCAGGGCAGCAGCCCTGCAGGGGGCAAGGGCAGAGTTCGCCCCACCCCCGGTTACCTTAGATCCCGCCGGGGAGCCGCCACATCCCGGCCGCGCGGAGGGACGCTGCTCGCCCAGCAGAGCCGGGAGGAACAAACGCCCCGGCCGGGAGCCCCTCCCCCCCGCTCCGGCGCACAGACCATAGAGCGCCTGCAAGAGAGAGAGCCTTTCCCGGGGCTCGCGGCGCTGCAGCACTCGGCGCGTGGGCGGGGGGCGCGTGCCGTTCCCGGGCGCTCAGCACGCGCCCGTGCAGGGCGGTGCACCCTGAGAGCGGGGCGCTGGGGGAGCCACGGACCCTCCCCCCGTAAGCAGGGCAGGGGCTGAGGCGCCAGGACAGCTCCCTAGGGACATGGGCCGGAGCCTCGGGCCCATTCAGCATCATAACGCCCAGCTCTGGGCTAGTGCTTTGCCTATAAGGCTGTTTGCGGGGCTGCCGGCGAAGGGGGTGTCTAGCCAGCAACACCGACCCAACCTCCCAGCCTGGGCCCACAGCTGGGGCTTTAGAAACAGTAGTGTGGACGGTCTGGAACCCAGGCTCTGAAGCCAGGGGAGGGCGTGGGGGTCCTGCCCCAACTTCCAAGTGCTGGGGCCGGTTTTGTTCAACAGCTTCATGAATGATCTGGAGGATGGGATGGATGGCACCCTCAGCAAGTTGGCGGATGACACTAAGCTGGGGGGAGAGGTAGATGCGCTGGAGGGCAGGGATAGGGTCCAGAGTGACCTAGACAAATTGGAGGATTGGGCCAAAAGAAATCTGATGAGGTTCAACAAGGAAACGTGCAGAGTCCTGCACTTAGGACGGAAGAATCCCATGCACTGCTACTGGCTGGGGACCGACTGGCTAAGCAGCAGTTCTGCAGAAAACTGGGGATTACAGTGGATGAGAAGCTGGATATGAGTCAGCAGTGTGCCCTTGTTGCCAAGAATGCTAATGGCATGTTGGGTTGCATTAGTAGGAGCATTGCCAGCAGATCAAGGGAAGTGATTATTCCCATCTATTCAGCACTGGTGAGGCCACATCTGGAGTATTGCGTCCAGTTTTGGGCCCTTCCCCCCCACTACAGAAAGGATGTGGACAAATTGGAGCGAGTCCAGCGGAAGGCAACAAAAATGATCAGGGGTCTGGGGCACATGACTTACAAGGAGAGGCTGAGGGAACTGGGCTTGTTTAGTCTGCAGAAGAGAAGCGTGAGGGGGGATTTGATAGCAGCCTTCAACTACCTGAAGGGGGGTTTCAGAGAGGATGGAGCTCGGCTGTTCTCAGTGGTGGCAGATGACAGAACAAGGAGCAATGGTCTAAAATTGAAGGGGGGGAGGTCCAGGTTGGATATTAGGAAACACTATTTCACTAGGAGGGTGGTCAAGCACTGGAATGGGTTCCCTAGGGAGGTAGTGGAATCTCCATTTTTAGATATTTTTAAGACCTGGCTTGACAAAGCCCTAGCTGGGATGATTTAGTGGGGATTGGTCCTGCTTTGAGCAGGGGGTTGGACTAGGTGACCTCCTGAGGTCTCTTCCAATCCTAATCTTCTATGATTCTGTGTTTATTGCGCTCAGAGCACTCTGCTAGCCCCAGGCTGTTGGTCCAGGCTCACTCCAGCTTGCTGGGCAGCCCTACCCGGAGGCCATGTATACGCTACAGCTGATGCAGCTGTGCTGCTGTAGCATAGACGCTTCCAACCTCGACTGAAGGGGGTTTTCTGTGTGGCTAAGCCACGTCTCTGACAGGTGGTAGCTAGGTCGATGGAAGAATTATATAGTTGACCTAGCTGTGTCTGCATCGGGCTTAGGTTAACCTAACTATGGCGCTTAGGGCACAACGTTATTCACAGCTTTGAGTGGCGTAGCTACATGCATCTAATTTTTAAGGGTAGAGCCAGCTTAAGGGACTTACCTGTGGATTCTCTGGGAGCAAAGGGATCCTTGGATGGGGGTGGGTCGATGGGCTTTGCCAGCTCTGTGCCCCACCTCACTGCCCCGAGTGTAGGAGGGTGTTGCAGAAAAAGACACGTAGCTAGAACATGCTGCATTCCGCAGTGATTCTTTGATTCATAGATTCCAAGGCCAGAAGGGACCATTATGATCATTTGGTCTGACCTCCTGCATAGCACAGGCCAGGGAATTGCCCCAAAATAATTAAGAGAGCAGAGCTTTTAGAAAAATATCCCACCTTGATTTAAAAATTGCCAGTGACGAAGAGTCCACCACGACCCTTGGTAAAATGTTCCAATGGTTAATGGCCCTCACTGTTACAAATGTATACCTTATTTCCAGTCTGATTTTGTGTGGCTTCAATTTCCAGCCATTGGATTCTGTTATGCCTTTCTCAACTAGACTGAAGACCCCATTATTAAATATTTGTTCCCCCATGTAGATACTTATAGACTTTGATCAAGTCACTCCTTAACATTCTTTTTATTAGGTGAAATAGATTGAGCTCCTGGAGTTTATCCCTATAAAGCAGGTTTTCTAATCCCATAATCATTCTCATGGCTTTTCTCTGAACCTTCCCCAATTTATCAACATCCCTCTTGAATTGTGAGCACCAGAACTGGACACAGTATTCCAGCAGCAGTTGCATTAGTGCCAAATACAGAGGTAAAATAACCTCTCTGCTCCTACTCGAGATTCCCCTGTTTATGCATCCCAGGATTGCATTAGTCCTTTTGGCCACAGGGTCACACTGGGAGCTCATGTTCAGCTGATTATCTATCGAGACCCTCCAAATCTTTTTCAGAGTCACTGCTTCCCAGGATAGAGCCCCCCCTCCTGTAAGGATGGCTTACATTTCTTGTTCCTAGAGCTATGCATGGACATTTATCTGTATTGAAATGCATATTGTTTGCTTGCACCCAGCTTTACCTAGTGATCCAGATCACTCTGAATCAGTGACCTGTCCTCTTCATTATTTACTACTCTCCCAATATTTGTGTTGTCTGTACACTTTCTCAGTGATGATTTTATATTTTCTTCCAGATCACTGATCAAACTGTTAAATAGCACAGAGCCAAGAACTGGTCTGTTGGAGGTGGCCATAAGTTACAGTAGCCATAAAGCTGGCTTGTAATAGTCCACTTACAAAACTGGCCCACAGCAGTCTCAGATGTGGGGAATACAAATGTGGTGTAAAGTCCTTTCCCCAACCTCCGCAGTTTTGCACTGAGTATAGCTTGGCCAGACCTGAGTATCAGGGCCAAAGTGTTAGGGAATGAAGAAGCATGGGGCTGACTTGGGCTCTTTAAGTCTCAGCTACAAATACGTTTTCTAAGCTGAGTCATGTACAGAGCAGGCAGGCCTGGGGTGGGAGCGTGTTGTCTTTCCCAGAATGCTCAGCAAAAAGCCGAACGTGTGGAGGGTTCTTTAGAATAAGCATATTAAATCATTCCCGCTGCAAGGGTCTGATCCTGGATCCAGAACTCCACAGCAAATCCACTGAGCTCTGTTTATAAGGGCAACCTCCAGATCCTTTGGCCTTTTGGATAATTTGTCCCAATGTGCAGGCTGCTTGCTGGAGTTTGCTGGCATTCAAATTTTTAGCCTACTGTATGCTGTGGTCTCTGTTTATGTTGCACTAGTAAATTAGCAGTACTAAGGTTGGTAGCACTCATGCATTGCGGAATATGCCTCAGTTAAGCTGTGCCTTCTATGTTGGAGGGCCTAGGAGTAATATAGATCCGGCCACGAGGTGGCGCTAGAGCCATACAAAGTAACAAGCCCTTCTGCAAAGCTACATTTACACTTGTGCGACTGGTTTACATGGCATTGAGAAAAGGCTACAGCTGTGGTTTGGTGTATCCATCGAGCCTGGAGGACTATGGTCCTGTAAGATCCAGGACTGTAAACACCTTTGGGGCAGGGATTTTTGGTGTGTTCTGTGTTGGTTCACTACCCAATGGGGCACTGATCCTGGATTAGGGCCAGGAGACATTTCTGCAATGCAAGTAATAATTACAAGGCATCACTGCTTTTAAGGACTTGTGGACTTCGTACCACGTTGCATATGTGATAATCCCCAGAGATCCCTATCAAGCCTGAGGACACAATGATGGTGTCTGTATAAGAATATTCCTACCTAACATGCTTTAGCAACTCCCCTGACAGAAACATAAGAGAACTTCATTGGACACACACACACCCACACCCCTACAATGGGGTTTAGGGTGTGGCTGCATCACACTGCCTTGTAGTCATTGTACACTTCCAAAACAGGAATTTAAATACCCAACTACCGGAGAACCAGGAAATGTGGAGTTAGGCTCCCAGCATTGTAGGCTCTCAGTTGTAAGGAAGGATGGGCTTATGGTTAAAAAACATCTGGTCTGTGACTCAAGAAATGGGGTTGATTCATTGCTCTGCGGATCAGTCCCCAGCTGTAAAATGGGGGTCACAGCTCTTCCCTACTGCCCGAGGGGGTGTGAGGATACCAAATAAAAAGAACTAAGGATTGTGAGGTGCTCGTATGCAATGGTGACGGTAGCCAGCTAAATACCCAGACTGATAGAATAAAAAATAGCAAATATCCGAGCACCCAGAAGGACTGAGTTAAGGTGACTCTTATCACACAATCTAACCCTTTTACTCACCTAGCCAGCGCTCAGACTTATGCCCAATATGATTTTTCCCAACAGGTTTCAACACTTTTTGGAAACAATGGTGCCCCACTTCTGCATGCTTAACAAGGCCATATGATGGGGTGTTCCGCCTCCCAGGCTACAAGCTGCTCTTATCCCAGTAGGGCTCCAGCTCAGAGCAGTGGCCCAGTTACCACCCTGTATCCTCAGTTGATACCAAGGGTGAGATATTGCCAAAAATATTTGCAAAGAAAGGAGAGGAAGTTCTCCCAGTCATTACCCACCCTGGGCAGACCGCCTTCATTAAATAGATCCAGAGCAGGCAACCTGATGACTCTGTGGCCTAGTGGATAGTGCACTCGCTTATATTTTTAGTAGTGAACGGAGAAGTGATACAATAAAGAAAATTCAGTGGAACTGGGATCCGGATTTTCCAGATTCGGTGTGCTGTTTGCTGCTTCCTCAGAAGAGTACTCATGGGGTGCACAATGAAAATGGAGCAGCATTGTCCCCAGGCTTTGGACTGGGACTGGGAGACCTGGGGTTTATTCCCAGCTCCGCTACTGTGCTGCTGCATATCCTTGGGCAAGTCACTTCCCCTTGCTATAAAATGGGAATAATGATATTGCCCTCCTTTGTAAAGTGCTTTGAGATCTACTGTGAACAATGCTATAGAAGAGCAAGGGATTGTTAATTAACTACAGTAAAAACTCAACAATTCGCATACACTTGTAAATTGTATTAATCCAGATTGAATGTAAAGATAAAGAAGAAATTACAGCAAATATATGTAATGTTAAATAATGATATTAAATGAAGAAATTTAACATAGGATATTAACATTTTTCAAGAAATAATGTCACTCAAATAACAAATTAAAGTCTTATTGTACAGTGGCGCATTGATGCTAATTCTGTACTACTCTGGATAAGTCATTTTGCCCTGTTGTGTTCTATATAGGTTCTTACCCTGTGCTCATCACTGTAGTACCAGAGCACTTGAGCGTAAGGATCCACATGGGTCCCAAAACCACTTACCCAGAATAGCACCGCACAAAGGCTTCAGAATTCTGTTCAGCATCACCAGCTTCTGCTTGATTATCAAACCACTGAGCCAACTCCCACCAACACCAGGCTTCCAAACTGCAAACTTCACTGAGGATAACAAGTATCAACAAAATTTAGACTTTAATAAATCAGGATTATTAGGCTCCTTCTCTGCAATCAGCTGGAGATCCTGATAGCACTTTAATGCTCTTCACTGGTGATGCTCTTAATTCAAATTCAAAAACTCCCTTTCCACAGATTTCCTAAACGAGTTGCCCCTCTCAGCTGCCTCCTATGCCCCACTCCCAATGGGTCCTTGTTCCAGCACTCTGTGATTTCTTTGACGATTTCTTGATTAGCAGAAATCTCTTGCCCAAAGAGATGAAGGGCTGCCCTCTCGCATGTAGTGATGTGTATGGTGATAGACGTAGCTAAAACTACAAAACTGTCTGCCAAAAACTGCACAACCATCTTTGCTTGCCAAGCCAAACAATGGAGCAATTATAATCATTACTAAATCTCTCCTTGCACCTGTATGGAGGTTATGCATCTGCTTCATAGATGTGGCCTTCAAATGGTGGTGTCTAATTGTAGAAAAAAGATCATTCAAACAAGCCTACTTGTTATTTATTTGTATAGTGGTGGTGGCACGAAGGAGCCCACTCATGGACCAGGATCCCATTGTGCTAGGCGCTGTACAGACACTTGGAGGGAAAGCAAATCTAAACCTCATAAAATGTACCCAGGCATTTCACCATCTGTCACACAACTGGGGCTTGGGCAGAGAGACCTAGGGGTCAGGGCCGATGCCAGCATCCAGGAGCCTAGTTTGGGGGACAGAACCAGGGTTGGAGCCTAACAGTGGTAGCCTGAGCGTGGGACTGGGTCAGGGTCCTAGTACTGATGCTGGGGGCCAGAACAGAGCCAGGGTTCAAGGGGCAAAGCCAGGGAGCATAGCTAGAGTAGGAGTTCAAGTGCTGAAGTCGGGGGTCGAAGTCAGAGTCCAGGTACCAAAAGTAAGAGTCCCAATACTGAAGCTAGGGGGCGAAGCCAGAATCCAAGTCCCGAAGGGGTCGGAGTTCCAGGGTGGAAGCTGAGGGTCCGAGCCGGGGCTGGGAATCAGAGAGCGAGCTAAGAGGCAGGTCCATCACTACTGCTCCCATCGGAGTCCACCTCATTGCATAGAGGCTTCCTGGAACTTCTCTTGGGGCCAGGGTGTCTGGCCCAATCGGGGGCCATGAGGAAGCGATCAGTCCAGCCTCCCCAGGTAGCACTTCCTGCAGTGTTGATCTCCACGGAGTCTGTGGGTAATGCCCACAGCCCTACCGTGGCTGGTGTGGTGTGGCACTCTCTGCCATCCCACAGACCTAGGTTGTAGTCCTGTTCCCACAGAACTGCATGGTCTGACAGTAATGTTGCTGAAGCAGCTGCTTTCTAAGGTACGGATTTTTAATCTTGCTAGGCAGAAGGTAAATCACATATGACTGAGTCGCATTTTCCACCTTCCAAAATTAATGCTCTGCTTCCTTTGATGATGGAACATTCTTTTCATCTAACAAAAGTGCAGCATGGCATGAAACCTGTGATGAAAATGCCTAACACGGTAATTAGCTGTGAAGGATACAATTCCCTACATCATGACTATCTGGTTTAGCCCACAATAGCAATTTATACAATCCCTGCCAATTATACTGTGCACAACTAAGAGTAAGAATCTGCGTAGGAGGCCCACACTCTTCAACATGCAATGTAGCTCGGAATTAAGCCTCTATTTATACCTCTGATACTCCTTTGTTCCACACAGACCTGCTAAAATATTCCCCAGATTGTGTTCCAGGCTTGGCTCTTTACTGTTGACCTGCTCTAAAAGTTGCTTTGCAGTAATTTGGTTATAATTGCTACACAATTTTAGAAAATGACCAATTGTTCCAGAGGCAATGTGGGGAGGTAATCTCTTGTATTGGACCAACTTCTGTTGGTGAGAGAGACAAGCTTTCAAGCCACACAGAGCTCTTCTTCACGTACGTCTACACTGCAATAATACACCTGCAGCTGGCCCATATCAGCTGACTCATACCCTGAGGGTATGTCTACACTACGGGATTAATCCGAATTTATATAATTCGAATTTGGGAAACAGATTGTATAAATTCGATTGTATGCGGCCACACTAAGCACATTAATTCGGCGGTGTGCATCCATGTACCGGGGCTAGCGTCGATTTCTGGAGCGTTGCACTGTGGGTAGCTATCCCATAGCTATCCCATAGTTCCCGCAGTCTCCTCCGCCCATTGGAATTCTGGGTTGAGATCCCAATGCATGATGGGGCCAAAAACATTGTCGCGGGTGGTTCTGGGTATATCCTCCCCCCTCTCCAGGAAGCAACGGCAGACAACCGTTTCGCGCCTTTTTCCTGGGTGAGCAGTGCAGACGCCATACCACGGCAAGCATGGAGCCCGCTCAGCTCAAGACAGCAGTCATGAACATTGTAAATACCTCGCGCCTCAGGCTCATGGGACTTGGGCTGTGGGGTTATAAAATTGCGGTATAGATATCCAGAGCCTGGACTCTGGGATGGAGGGTCCAGACATTTATGCTGCAATTTGATAAATCTGCAGCTTGAGCCCCACAAGCCTAGGTCAGCTGGCAAGGGCCAGCCGTGGGTGTTTATTGCAGTGTAGACAGACCCTCCAGATCTGCAGAAGGTACTGAGCTAAATGCAAGGTGCAACAGATTGCTTAGCATAAGGAGTTAACACATATTCTAAAGGTCCATTCAAGATGAAGTGGCCCGTTAACACCCCTGCAGTCATAGGACGAAAGAGGGGTTAGTGGATTACAGATTGTTGTAATAAGCCATAAATCCAATGTCTTTATTAAGACCATGATTTTAGTGTCTAGCAGAGTTATGAATCTAAGCTCCCAGGCTCGTGTTTTGAAAGTGGTGTGCAGGTTTCCTTTGAGGATGAGGACTGTGCGGTCAGATAATGGAGTGGTCGTTTTGTGAAAAGCGTTCGCCCATGGGTGATAGGGTGTTTTTGTCTTTTATAATTTTTCTGTGTAAGTTCATTCGAGAGCATAGTGATTGTGTGGTTTCACCCACATAGTTGTTATTGGGGTATTTAGTGCACTGAATGACATACACCACATGTTGTGACAGGCTTGCGTAGGACCCATAGATCTCGAAAGGTGTGTTGTGGGTGGTATTGATCATTGTAGCAGTGGAGATATGGCTGCAGGTTTTGCATCTGTTGTTCTGGCAGGGTCTGGTGCCGCTTTGATAAGACACTATGAATGGCACTGTCTTTCCTTCTTTGGAATTGTCATTTCTTCAAGTACTTAAACCAGGAATGGCATGGAGTGACTGCTTTGTAAATATCTTGACCACTCAGTTCTGCCCTTGTAGATTCCCACCTCTGTAAAATCTGTCTTATTACAGTGATCTCTTCCTTATGTGTTTCTACTTTTATCCAAATATGCCATCTCTACCAGCTACTGACATCACTGAGATAAACTCTGGAAGTTGCTAGCACTACCAGATCCAGTAGCCAAAAATACGGTAGCCCAGATGAGTCAGAAACACTTTTTTTAAAAATTTCAAAATAAAACGTAATTGTACACATCCAGTTTGCACCAAAACTTATGTGCTGAGACCCCCATCCCCAACATCACAGCTCCTGTATGGGAAAGCCTTCAAACCTAGCGTCACTGCCCAAGGACTCAATGACCCAGGAGGTCCTTTCCAGTCCTATGTTCCTCTACCCCCATCAGAGCTTAAATGTGCCCCTTGGCTGGCTAGGCAATTTGGTGTCTTGGCAGAGCTCTGGGGATTGGGTTTGACTTGGCCCTCTGGCTAAGTAATCAGTCCCCTTCCAGAGTATAACAAAGAGTCCAAGAATAAACAAAATAAACCCATTTTCACTCAGGTCACAACCCATCTCTTGGGCTCAGGCGCTCTTTGTCCTATGAGAACTACTCCTGAGGTTGCAGGGGAAGTGGTGCAAGGCAGCTGGGGAGAAGGCACATCCTACCCACTCCTCAGTGAGAGGGCTGATTCAGATCACAGGGCAATTTCAATTCATAATCAAATACACATTTTCTTAACAGCTGCTCTCAAGGATCACAGATGTTCACCATGCCACAGGTTGGATCAGAAATTACAAAAAAATAAAATGATAAAACTTTGTTCAATCCCCTGATGAAAATTTTGTATGGCCAATCTCCCGTTACGATGAATTTAGAGGGGAAATAAACCAATGACTCATACGTTTTAATCATGAAAATCCTAGAATTTTCATTCTGTCAGGGAGAATAGTACTGCCATTATAACCATCCCAAATCAGTAGATGAAGCATGCTGCTATCCAGTTTATAAGCACCTTGTCACTATCTAAGGAGAGATGAGATCGACATTACAAGAACACAATGCCGTGTTTGAGGTCTGTTCAGCAGCAGCCAAACACAAAAGCAAGTTAGTGGTTTTTGCCACTAGGCAGAACGCTGCAGTGGCGCATATCAAGATTTATGTCCTAAGATCACATGGCTTTTTTCCTTCATTTGGAAACAGGCCTCTCTAAGATCAATCAAAAACGATGTCTGAAGCAACAAGATCCAGCAGAGTGCCTATGGTGAACTCAGAGATATTGAAACTCCGCTTACAGGGAAGTGTAATGAAAGTCCTGCCTTGTGTTAGTGCAGTTCAGTGGACTTCAGATCTGGTGAGCGTGAAGGAAACGATAGTGGGGTAGTAGCACCCACTGTAGTTAAGGTTGAGATAAGCTTACTGTTTAACAGCTGATTTTTCTAAGTGTTCTAAAATCCACATGCTTACTTTCAGGGCCGGCTCTGGCTTTTTTGCCGCCCCAGGCAAAAAAACCTCCCGCCGCCCCCAGCCCCCCGGCGGGAAGCGTGGCAGGGGAGGGCGCCGAGCCCAGCTGGGGCCCCGCTCTCCCCGACCGGCCGGAGCGCCCGGAGGAGGGCGGAGAGCCCGGCTGGGGCCCCGCTCTCCCCGGCCGGCCGGAGCGCCGGGGGGAGGGCAGCGAGCCCGGCCGCGGCCCCGCTCTCCCCGGCCGGCCGGAGCGCCGGGGGAGGGCGGCGAGCCCGCTGCGGCTCCGCTCTCCCCGGGTGAGCGCCGCCCCCCTCCAGGTGCTGCCCCAAGCACATGCTTGGTAGGCTGGTGCTTGGAGCCGGCCCTGCTTACTTTCAAGTTCCTTGAAAACTGCTGTGCCTCACAGAGCTCTGATGGAGGGTTAGTGGTTCAAACTGGAGTTAATTTAAGCTAGAGATTCCTGAGACATGTACACACACACACACCCTTACAAAAATAATTACATCAACTTTTTTATGGTTCTTACAGCTTTTGATGGGTACAACTGGGGCTCAAACTATGGCTCTGATCCTCCCCAAACTGATCTCACCCAGTCAGGGTTTATCTCGGTTAGCATCTGGCACCTACTGCCCATCGGGAGAAAATGGTCATTTAAGGGATAGCTCCTCAGTGGTTTGAGCACTGGCCTGCTAAATCCAGGGTTGTGAGTTCAATCCTTGAGGGGGCCATTTAGGGATCTGGGGCAAAAATTGGGGATTGGTCCTGCTTTGAGCAGGGGGTTGGACTAGATGACCTCCTGAGGTCCCTTCCAACGCTGATATTCTATGCATTCACATCGTACAGCTTAAAAAGTTATTGCTAGTAGAAGTTGGATCTACAATGTGGCTCATGCTGACAAAAGTCATTTGTGCACCTGAAGCAAGACTGGGGCTCTGTCACAAGCCAGAGCGTTTGCAGGCAGGCTGATGACGTGTGGCTCAGTCTAGGTGACATGCTACAGCCATTTGAACCTACCCAGGCACTGTCAAGTCAAGTCCTGCTGTTGGCAGCTCAGGCTATGGCTACGGCTACACTTGCAGATGCAGAGTGCTGGGAGTTAAACCAGCCTTCGGAGACTGCAGCAGGGAAAACGCTGCCGTGTGTTTACACTGACAGCTGCAAGCGCACTGGCGTGGCCACATTAGCAGGTCTTGCAACGCCACAAAGAGCAGTGGTAGCTGTGCAAGTGGCTGCAATGTGCTTTTCAAATGGGGGTGGGGTGGAGTGTGACAGGGAGTGTGTTGTGTGTATGGGGGGGGAGAGAGAGTGTGTTTTGGGGGGCTGAGAGTGGGTCAACATGCTGTCTTGTAAGTTCAGACAGCAGCAGACCCCCCCCCCCACACACACACACAGACAGACTCACAACAGCAGCATTCCACGCTAATGGCTTGCTTTGTCCCGGAGCAGATAAGCATGCCGGCTGTCAGAAATGGAGCTTTCAAAACAATGAGAAGAGTGGCCACTTGACTTCAGGGGATTATGGGACGTTTCCAGAGGCCAATCACAGCATAGTAATGCAACACCTCATCCACACTGACGCCCAGCGTTTCAGCCGGGGCGCAGCAAGCTTTATGCTCCTCGTGGAGGTGGATTACCAGGAGTGCTCCAGAGTCCAGGCGCTCTACGTGCCTTGCCAGTGTGGACACACTGGGAGTTAGGGTGCCCGGGGCTGCTTTAATGCGCTCTAACTTGCAAGTGTAGCAAAGCTCTCAGATTCGTGTGTTGTGCAAATGAGTTGCATTCTGCAGGGGCTGCCTCTGGAAGCTCTGCTCTGAGAGTAAAGCTTCTGGTTTAAGAGGGAATATTTCAGAGTGCTCTACAATCCTCATGCAAACTCAGATTTTACTTTAGAGGCATTGTCAAGGAAAATAGCATTAATTAACTAGAGGAAAAGGAAAGACCTTTGTAAGCAGCAGCATTCCGGTAATTTAACCATGCTGCATACTGCTCACCTGTTTCCTGAACAACGAGAAAAGCAAATAGCACCAACTCTCATCAATGTCAGCATGATCAAAGGAGTTGCTGAACAACATGAAATACCAATAACAGAGACCCCTATTCTAATGACTGCCATAAGGTCGACACTGACTATTATGATGCCAGCATGGTATCCTCAGGCAAAAGAGTAATTGATGTTTATCATGAAAACTTAACACAGAAAACAAATTTCAGCTTTCTACAATAATTTATCCAGTCCACACAAAGCATGGGGTCACCCCGAACAATTTCATCCCTCTAATTTCTGTGAAAAGGGGTCCGAAGGAGATGTCTGACCTCAGAAATATTTTAGTCACTTGGCCCTTTTTATAAAACAACCGGAGTAAACCCCATGTGATATTCCCACCCCCCACAAACTGTTATAGAAAAAAATCAAGCAGTGCACAAACTACAGTAAACATTTCAAAAATGATTTGCTAACTCAAAAGACAGGGTTTTTGTAGATTTTTTTACCTCTATTAAAAATGAAATCCTGACATCGCTTTAGCTGTGGTGGCATTACTGCCCTACCATACTATAGCTATGCCACATTAGGGTAGATTAGTGGCACGAGCTGGGGACATTTGGGTTCTCCAGATACAGATCCTCCACTAAGGTGATTATTTTAATAATCAACATGCTCTATAATCCACAAGCATAGTCATATTGTCATGAAAACTGTCCAACAGGGGCAGCAGTGTACCACTTAGAGCAAACTTGGGGGCATTCGGTGGAGGAGGTCCTTGGACAGACACCCTTCCCCAACAAGGAGCTGATTTTAATAATTCAAATTGCTCTAACACCCGCATGCACAGTGAGATTGTCTTGGAAATCGTTATTCCACAGGGGCTGGGAGAGACTTTGGGAGAGAACACCCATTGCAAAGGGTGAGTTCACACTTCTCAGAGCTATTGTGTCAGCTGTACTCATCTCTCTGGGGGTGGGGAGGGTGTTTCAGATGCATTTTAGGCCTTGTCTACACTGCCACTTTACAGCGCTGAAACTTTCTTGCTCAGTAGGGTGACCAGATGTCCCAATTTTATAGGGACAGTCCTGATATTTGGGGCTTTTTTTTATATGGGCTCCTATTACCCCCCACACCCGTCCCGATTTTTCACACTTGCTATCTGGTCACCCTATCGCTCAGGGGTGTGAAAAAACACCCCCCGAGCGATGCAAGTTTCAGCACTGTAAAGTGACTATGTAGACAGTGCACCAGTAGCTGGTAGCTACTCCCCTCGTGGGGGTGGGTTCTCCCAGCGCTGGTGCCGTGACTACACAGCCTTGTTAAAGCACTGCCGTGGCAGCGCTTTAATATTGGTACTGAAGACATACCCTTAGAACACTCTATTGAGAGGAATGGTCTATTTCCTGCCCCTGCAGTCCGCCTGTGCTGCAGAGGGTTGTGCAGAGTCCCTTTCCCCTACACTAGATCCTAAGTGGAGTATAGAATCTGGGGCTCCACTCCACTCCCCAACGGCAAAGTTCAAGTTGTGTGGCATTGCCTCATACTCTTCCAGAACATTAAGCGCACCTACACTTAAACCTCTGAAATTCAGGATATAAAGAATTAACTCTAACTTTTCTACATTGGAGCTGGCAAGAAATCCTCAGTAGAGGTGCTGCCAAAATAAGCAGATATGATTAAAGACTAAAAGAATATGCCATTGTTTGTATTGTGTACTGTGTTCCACACAGTTGAAATCCAGCATTTATGTGCATGCAACTGCCATTCACTGTTCAGTGTATATTAAATGGTGGAAGGATTAGTTGGAACAGGTTGGCAGACCTGATGCTGTGATATGAGGATCGGTGCATATGTACCCTGAAGAATCAGGTCTGACTAATTCTAGCACTGAGTTCTGTAGGCTGTGTCAGCTGAGATGAACAAGGCCCTCTTGCCATGGGGATTGTCAGCAGTCTGGTGGCATACAACTGGCTTCTGTGGCTTAGCAAGGAGTAAGCAAAGGCAATGTCTCAGACAGAATCCTTCGGACAAGGGTCGTTTGTGTGGAGTAGGCTCAGTGTTTAAGTGTAGGCCAGGCATGCGACAACTCCTGTTTGCTATGCCTAGCCTAAACCCAAATTTTCCTTTAGCAAAAAGGTGCTAGACTCTGTCCAACAGTGCTCAAGTGTTCTGTTCCTGAAGTGTTCTAACTTCTGTAGCATCTTGGAGGGTAGAGTACTAATCTATGTTATTGGCATGCTGGGGCATCAATCAAAGAGGGCAGAGTTAAGCTTGTATTGCACAGGTCATACATATCTTAACTCTGTATCAGAGGTTTAAGTATAAGATCACCACTTACATAGTGCTTTTCAGTATAGGTGCCCTGAATGTTCTTCTCCATGGAAAGGAAGTTATGGGGCAGTGAATGGGTGCTCATAGCAAAGCTTTCTCTCAGCCACATGTTAGGTTCTACTGTCAATTGCAGCACTTTGCACCTACTTTGCCCTCCTCTATACTAGTGGTCTCCAAACTTTTTTGATCTCGCACCCCATCAGCAAAATTTTTTTGAGCACGCACTCCCCTGCTGCGCCAGCTCTACCATTTTTGCCGAAGCAAAAAAAACCCACATTTTTTTTTTAAAAGCTGCTTGGACTCCCGCCTGACAAAGCAAAAGCCGCACACCCCCACTTTGGAGACCACTGCTCTATACTCCAAAACTCACACCTCTGAGTGACACAGTGAGCAATGGTCTCAAGTTGCAGTGGGGGAGGTCTAGGTTGGATATTAGGAAACACTATTTCACTAGGAGGGTGGTGAAGCACTGGAATGGGTTACCTAGGGAGGTGGTGGAGTCTCCTTAGAGGTTTTTAAGGCCCGGCTTGACAAAGCCCTGGCTGGGATGATTTAGTTGGGGTTGGTCCTGCTTTCATAGACTATTAGGTTGGAAGAGACCACAGGAGGTCATCTAGTCCAACCCCCTGCTCAAGGCAGGACCAATCCCCAGGCAGATTTTTAACCCAGTTCCCTAAATGGCCCCCACAAGGATTCACAACCCTGGGTTTAGCAGGCCAATGCTCAAACCACGGGGGGAATAGCCCAGTGAGCAGGGGGTTGGACTAGATAGCTCCTGAGGTCCCTTCCAACCCAGAGATTCTAGGATACTGACCTAACCCCCAGAGTAGTCAGTGCTGTGTGGACAGGCGCTCCTGCCCCCGGAGAGTGGAGTACCTACGCCCATGGGAGCTGCTCTGCCCTGGCTGTGGGAGCATCTTCGCCAAGTGCTCCCGGGCACAACTGCACCCCATGGGGCTATGGGGAAGTGGGGTCCGGCCCTGGCCCTTGTCCCGGGAGATCAGCGCCGCCCAGTAACCGGGGGGGCAGCGGAAGGGGGGGGCGCCGCCGCTCCCCGTGTCAGTGCAATGGACGTGGGCGCAGGCAGGGCCGCTCAGGTGGGCGCAGTGCCGGGCGCAGGGGCCGCCGCTCCCCGTGTCAGTGCAATGGACGTGGGCGCATGCAGGGCCGCTCAGCGGGCGGCACCCCGCCCCGGTGCCCGGGCGCAGGCCGGGGGCCTGGGGGCTCTGCGGGACTATCACGGGGGGGAGGGGCCGGGCCTGCCCGCTCCTCGCAGGGCCTGTCGCCCCGAACCCGGCCGCCCTTGCCTGGCCTCCCTTGACCCCCCCCGTGCTCCGCGCACGCGCACAGGCCTGGCGCGAGGCCGTGTTGACGCAGAGACCGGCTCTCCAGCTGATTGGGTCGGGGCTGGGGGCTCGAAGCTACTCGGGAGTCGGGGGGGCGGGGCCAGGCCACATTCCCTGGTCACGTGGCGCGTTTCTGCCGAGCCGCCGCCCGGGAAGGGGGCGAGGCGGGGCCCGGGCGTCCAGGTCACGTGCCGCTACTGGCCGGCACACGCGCACGCGCAGAGTGGGGGATGTCGGGCTGGGCCGGCGATGGCCGAGGAGGAGGGTGCCGGGCCCGGCTCCTGTCAGCGGGCGCGAGCGGCCATGGAGCCGGCGCGGGTGAGTCGCCGCCCCTCCCCCCCGCGGGGCCGGGCCGGGCCGGGCCGGGCCGGTCCGCTGAGTGGCCGAGCGCCCCGCGCCGGGCCTGTGCCGGGGGGCAGGTTAGCGCCTGTGGGTGCTGGGTGAGCCCCGCCCTCCCTTGCCGCGGCCGCCGTTCCTGGCCCCGCGCCCAGCCCCGGCCTTGGCACGCGGGTCCAGGGGGAGCGTTGGCGGCGCGCGCTGGGGCTCGAACGGCGAGCCGCGCGGGACCCGCCCTCCCGCTGGAGGGAGCCGCTGCTCCGGCGCGCGAGTCTCCGGGCAGGGTCAGGCGCCGGGCCTGGCCTCGGGATCCAGGCGGGAGCAGCCTGGGACGAGATACCTGTCCTGATGTCCGTGATTTCAGCCGCGCCCGGTGCTTCGGGCTGGGTCTGCCGCGCGCGCTCGCCTGCGCCCCATGGCCATGGGGGGGGGGGGGGGGGGGGGCCTTCTCCCAGGTGGCCTTGTTGGGGGGGGTGGCCCTCCCCCCCAGCTAGGGGGGCCAGATGGTCCCGATTTTATAGGGACAGTCCTGATTTGGGGGGGGCTTTTTCTTATATAGGTTCCTATTACCCCCCCACCCCGTCCCGATTTTTCACACTTGCTGTCTGGTCACCCTATCCCGAGCGAGTGGGTGCGGGCCACTTGCCAGGACGGTGTGGCTAGCCCAGGGGTAGGCACCTATGGCACGCGTGCCGAAGGCGGCACGCAAGCTGATTTTCAGTGGCACTCACGCTGCCCGGGTCCTGGCCACCCGTCCGGGGGGTTCTGCATTTTAATTTTAAATGAAGCTACTTAAACATTTTAAAAACCTTATTTACTTTACATACAACAATAGTGTAGTTATACATTATAGACTTCTAGAAAGAGACCTTCTAAAAACATTAAAATGTATTACTGGCACGCGAAACCGTAAATTAGAGTGAATCAATGAAGACTCGGCACACCACTTCTGAAAGGTTGCCGACCCCTGGGCTAGATCTCAGTCCGGGGCAGTGGCGCACCTCCGTCCCTCCTGTTCTCTGTGTTGGCGTGTAATTGGCTGTATGACTTTGATTTGGGGGGCATTGATCAAGTGGAAAGCCTCCATTTAAATCATTATTTTTTTGAATAACTGAAGTACAAATGGAAAAGTTTATTTTCGAAAGAAAGGCATGTTCTCACTGGTTGATAACATGCTTTAATGGTCTTCACTTTCAGCTAAGTTACACTAGATTTGTTACATCTTTTTGCACCTAGGAGGGCACACTATAATTGTACACTTATTTAAGCTATTATATAGCTTAGTATTTCCAGAGTCTTATTTGTTGTACATTTGTAGTATATTAGAAAATGGTGAATGATATATTGCTTATTTACCAGACAATTAACTTTTCCCCCATGGTTTGTGTCAAGCTGAAGTAGAAGGGTAACTGGAATTTAAATACACAAAAAGCATATAAAATTTATTTTTTATTTAAAAAAAAAACAACCTTAAATGTTTGGATACATAAATTTCTCATCAAAACATGTTTCACATTTACAACTAAATGATTTATTAAACAGAGGGATTAACTGTAGTCAGTGAACTAAACTGATTATTTCAGGCCAGCCTGCAAAAACTTTCAAATATGCTTAAGTGAAAGTGACTGGAGCTTAAGTTCCTTCTTGCCTAAGGCTATGGGAGAGTGTCTCCTGCCAACATAGCGCTGCCCACAGTGGTGTTTCTGTCATTGTAACATTTGTCGGTCCGAGGGGGGAGTTTTTCACACCCCTGAGCAACGTAAATTTTACTGACCAAAGGTTTTTTTCCTCAAAAAGCATTTTATCAATAAAATCCGATTTAAATTAAAAAAATCCGATTTTTTTTTTAATCATTGATTTTTATCCACCCTGACCCTGAAAAGCGGAAGTAGGGCTTGTCTACACAATGCAGCTTTTAGCAACAAGGCACAGCCTTGTCGCTAAAAGTCAGCATGTGTAAATGCTCTTTTTCGGTACTTTGTCAGCACTTTTGCTGACAAAATACCTCCAGCCCCGCAAGCGGCGTTAGCTTTGTTGGCAGGAGAGCACTCCTGCCAACAAAATCACGTTCATGCTGCCACTTGCGTAGGCAAAACTTTTGTCTTTCGGGGGGGCTTTTTAAAAGTACCTTTGAAAGACAAAAATTTTGTCGAGCACTTCAGTGTGGACAAGCCCATATAGACAGCCCTTTATCACCAGGAGCCAGCTACCACTGCTCGTTCGGGGTGTTGTTGTTTTTTATCGTTTTATCGCCGGGAGAACTCTCCCCTGGTGCTAAAGTGTGTCTACACTGCCCACATCACAGCGTGGCTGTGCTGTAACATGGGCAGTGTAGACATACCCATAGAAAGTAAAAATGACTTGGGAACAAAGCTGAATCTGAATGAGTCTCTTTTTATTCTAGGTTTCTCTTACTTAATTGGCCTCTCAGAGTTGGTAAGACAACTCCCACCTGTTCATGCTCTCTGTATGTGTGTGTATATATATCTCCTCAATATATGTTTCACTCTATATGCATCCGAAGAAGTGGGTTGTAGCCCACGAAAGCTTATGCTCTAATAAATTTGTTAGTCTCTAAGGTGCCAGTTCTTTTTATTCTAGCTGATTGAATTGTAACAAAGCAAACAGCATACCAGGAGAAAAGTAAATTAGACTTTTATAGTTCTTTGATGACTTAATCTGCAATGTTAACACAGACTTTTAAAATTAGTTTTATGTTGATTGTGCCCCTTTAAAGAATGAACATAAAGAAAACAAGGTAATTAAAAGAAAACATCCTTTGCTTGGTGAAAGTAGAGAACTTTAAAAAGCTCTCAACTGGGAGTGAATGCAAAGGAAAATTACAAGCACAAGAAAAACCTGTTTAGGAGTTGGCTCAACCTTTTTTTCCCTGGGAGGTACTACTGTTCTAAATTTAGATCCTATTCTAAGCTGCTTCTGTGCTTCAGACCAGTGGTCCTCGAACTTTTTTTTTTTTTTTTGCATGGGGTCCCTAAAACCATCTGTTTCTTGTGACAACCCACCAAAAGGCTCTAAAGGATTATAGTAACTGCAAGAAATTGCACTGGGGTGTGGTGTGGTTGGACATCTCCTTTCTGTGTTCCACCTTCTACCAGCACTTAGGAGTACAGTACAGGCATCATCACTTCAAGGGATTGTGTGAGCAGCTGTGCATCCTCTTAAAAGTGCTCCTTCTCTAGCTGAGGGCTGGTAGGTGGTGAAGACTGAGGAGCCCCATTGCATGGGTTGGAGTGGTAGGGAAGTAGGCAGCATATGGGAGCGAACTCTGGATCCTACCTATGCCTGGGGGAATTCTGCACCAAAAAATTAAATATTCTGCACATAATATTTTAAAATAATAACACAATATAATCACACCAGTTTCAATTATTTTGGTAATTTATTTCAAAATACCTGTCAGCAAGTACATCTGTAACAATACAGACAATGAAAAAGATTCAGGAAATGTTTTTTGTCAAATAGATTCCTTATTAGGCATATAAATACAGAACTTTGAGTAATTCATTTAAACTGCAATACATAACCGTATTTGCTGCCCCTCAGAAGCAATGCAAAGGCTTGGGGGAGCCAGGGGTAACGGAGGAGCTGAGGGAGAGGGAAGGAGCCTGGGAGTGAGCCTGGATGGTTGTTGGGTGTGGGTGGGAGAAGTATGGAACAGGTTATTTTGGGGGGCAGAGGAAAAACATTTGCGGAGGAAAAAAAATTACACCTGGCACATTAATTATGTTTGCATGCAGTGATGCAGAATTTCCCCAGGAGTAATCTTACCCTGAGAGATTGTATAGCTTTAATAATTTCTTTAGGTTTCTCAATCACTGTTGTGTGACCCAGCTGGTATTCCCTCCCAACTCACTTTGGGTCATACCTCATGGAGTGAGAATTCCTGCTTTAGACTGTCAATAAATATGTTCTTTGTCAACACAAAAAGTATTTTTCATCCTGAGCAGGCTTATTTTAATAAACCTGTATGGCTGAGAAAGGTAGCTGTAAAGTATGACTTTACCAGTTTTTTCATAGTTACTTTTCAGAGCAATGTCTTAATTAATGGACCTGCTCTCTGTGTGTATTCATTGTTGTTTCTGCTTAATTGTCTATTGTATTTACTACTTTTTACTTCCATTAGCCCTGCAGAGCCAATAGAGCTCTGAAAGAGTTATCTCTGGATTCTGTTGCAGTTTTCACATCAACAAAATTAATTGAGTTCAAACTGCAGAATCTTTATTGAGGAGTGTGCTAGGGAGAGCTGAGTTTGACTTTCAGACTAAGTTTGCAGATCTAGCTATTGGTGTTGAATTGGGATTTCTTGTAGTGGCTTGGTTAGCCAATGATTTCTTTGGTGACTACATCTCTTGCTCCAGAATCTAACACTTATTTTAAAAAATAAAATATTTAGCTTTTAGTAGCTGTGAAAGTAATCTTCAAATGTAAACCAGTGTATAGTTAAGTCTGCCTGATCAGAAACAGTTATAAGGGAAGTCTGAATTGTCCCTGTTCATTTAAAGGGAGATTTAACTCTGAAGCCTAAAAACTTAAATGTCATCATAGTTAACTATTTCACTTTGATCAAAGCATGTAATAAGTAAAGGGACATTCTTATGAGGCTCTAGCCAATCTGAGTGGCATTCCACTTTAGCCTCTTTAGTGTGTGGAAATTTGGTTATGAGAAGATTTTCAGAAAGTGTCACCATTTATTTCTCTCTTCTCTCCCCCCCCACCCCACCATTCAACATCCAGTTGGCATTTAGAAAACAATTCTGTTGTTTGCAAATTTAGGCAATTTGATACAAAAATCAGTGAGACAATGCCATTTTTAGAGTCAGTTTTTGGAGTAGAACCAGGCTTTAACATTCATGTAAGTTCTGCCATGTACTAGTTGAGTTTGTCTTGTCAGCAGTTTGCAGCAGTGTCCTCCCTGTATGATTGCTTGTTTACATTTACACATTTTTATCTTCTGATATGGCTTTGAACTAACAAATCCTAGTGTTGCCCACCTCTGCCTTTCCTGCCTTTACATGGCTTTCCTCATTGCACCAAAATAATAAATGTAATAGACTGTATATTTTCTCACAAGGGTCTCGACTACTCGGGTAAAAAAAGCTACAACATGACCAGCTAACACAAATTCAGAGGTCTTAGTCTGCATCTACATGTGTGTTACTAGGGCTTTTCAGTCATGTTAAACTAAAATGATTGAAAGAGGTACCCTTTTTGCTTTTATGGACAAGTCCCTAAAGACCTCAGACCTGGAGAAGTGGATAATGCAGGGAATTAGGGAGCAAGTTACTTGTAGACCAACTAGTTCAGATCAGTCCCAAACGGGTATTAGCCGAAAGTTACCAAAGGTGGCTCCTGAGTGACCTATATGGAATGATTTGGTTGTCTCAGTCAAATTCCTAATGAACATGTGGCCAGATTTAAACAAACAAAAATTAAAAAGCCCTTGCCATTATAAGTGGAACTCTTGTAGCCACCAGTGCTCCAGACAGCGCGGTAAGGGGGCACGGAGCAGGGGGGGTTGGATAGAGGGCAGGGGAGTTCGGGGTGGTGGTCAGGGGGCGGGGGTGTGGATAGTGGTTGGGGGGAAATGGGGTGAATGGGGGCAGGGGTCCCCGGGGGCAGTCGGGGGACAGGGAGAAGGGGTGGTTGGATGGGGCAGGGGTCCCGGAGGGGCCATCAGGAATGAGAGGAGGGGTTGTATGGGGCGTCGGGGGTCCGGGGGCAGTCAGGGGACAGGGAGCGGGGGGGTGTGGATGGGGTAGGGGTCCCAGAGGGGCCATCAGGGAACAGGGGGGGTTGGATGGGGCAGGAGTCCCCGGGGAGGGGGGGCAGATGGGAGGTGGGGGCTGGGCCACGACCCCCTCCCCTAATGGGCCCTCCATACAATTTACGAAACCTGATGCGGCCCTCAGGCCAAAAAATTTGCCCGCCCCTGGTTTAACTGAAAAGTAGCCTAGGTACTTCTGAGCACTATTGGAGGAAGTGGCAGGTTACTTATAAAGTACTGCTGCAGGCAGATATTTATCATAAAGACTTCAAAGGAAACTCTCCTCTTCCCATGAGGCCCGGCTTTGGTAATAACAAGTGCTTGAGAGACAGCTGGCATGCTTTTTGGTTAAACTTAACAAGGGTGAGGTGGATAAAGTATAGTTCCACACTGCTCCTTACCTCATGAATTCAGCTGCTTTGCAGGCAGCAATTTGTGGCCTATATAAATTTGGCTCTTTGTTTACATTTTTTTCAATAGAAAATGAGGATTGAAATGACTGGACCACAGACTGCTACTGATGGTGCATTTGGTGTTAAGCTGCCTAAGGCCTTGTCTACACACAGTTTTATTCCAGTTTAATTTTTTCAGGAAGGGGTATAATTTTTCTACTAAAATAGTTAAATTGGTATAACCCTAGTTATGTATACAGTTGTATCTGTTATAGCTTATTCCCCTTCTTTATAGGAATAGCTACATTGGTATAAGGCACCTTTATGCAGATTTAACTAAATTGACCTACTGACACTATACCAGGATAGTTAAAGCCGTTCAGCCCCCTGGTATAGATGTAGTTATACTGGTATTAAAGTGTTTACATAGTAGTATGATACTTACCTCCTTTGTAAAGCGTTTTGAGATTTACTGATGCAAAGTGCTTATGTAAGAGCTAGATATTAGTAGGCTCTCCGAGTTCTGGTCAAGTGTAGGTAGTCTCTTGGTCTATCCAAGGCCGTGATCAAGTGTCTTGATGTTTTTGGTCTTTTGGCCTCGAGATGAAAACCTTGTCTTTGTTTCTGGGACCTTGAAGTGAAAAAATTCTCTAAGTTATTTCTGTACAGGAAGGGGAGTAAACTATACTGTATAACTGCATCCACAGTAGGGCTTTTACTGGTATAACTACTGTAAAAAATCACACCCCTAACCAAAAATAATTACACTGGTGAAACTTTTAAATGTAAATCAGGTTCAGATCAGTTGTTGGCTGTGGTTATTTAGGGTTTCCCATGCATCCTACCTACCACACACAAGCTGGCAGTGACTGCACTTATGGAAATGACCCCATATGCTCGTGCCTTCTGATGGAGAATGCAAAGCAGAGTAGGCTTTAGAGTTTAGACACCTTTAAATATCTCCTTTTAGAAGTCTGAGCTATATTTAACTATTCTGGAACTGAATGAAATTCCCAAACAATATAGCCTAAGATCAGATGTTAAAGAAAGGAAAACAATTATATTAAAACCAAACGCAAATATATATTTGGGTCTAAGACTCCCTAGCTTTTCTCAGGTAGGTCACAAAACTTTGAAATTGCAGATATTTAGAACTCTCTGTAGATAATACTTGTATTAAGAACTCACTTGTTGTCCCAGTTCTTCTCTGACCTTTAACAGGACAATATGTGCGCCTAGGATTGATTAATTGTAATTCTGGAGTCAGCTCTTTTATACTTACTTGGCTATGCTATAATACCGGGTATGCAGACATAGTTACTTAAATTATCTTACCATTTTGACAAGCCACATTTGAATTATGGCTTGGTTAAGTGAGATAACTTCTCCCCTCCCATCCCCAAACCCATTGTATGTTCAGGTTGCATTCAGAATTTTATAGAATGCTGTTTCTCTGTGTAATCAGGTTGTGTGGGTTTTTATTTCCCATCCCTTAATGCATCTCACACTTACCAAAAAGATCTTTCAAAATTGTACACTCAGCATTGATTCAGATTCCTTCCCACCCATCCCACTATATGTTTGTGACGTTCTGCCTTTGGATAAAACCATGTAGGTTGCTAATTGACATCTGTCCAACTGCTTACTTTCCCTGAGTTAAGTTGTTATAATGTAGACAGTTCTTTAGAGATTATGCCCATATTTTCTATAGTTTGTGATCTATAATTTCTACTCCATAGCAAATGTGTTCTTTACAGATAAGGTTTGGTCTGTTACAGGGTCATGTAAAATATGAGTCTGAATAGTCAAGATGACTTGTAATAGCAAGGTTAAAAAAACACAAACTTTCACTGATTTGTTTTGTATCGACAATTGTCAAAATTACTAATGTGGAGTGTAGGAACCTTAACTTCTGAATTTACTAACTTCCACTTACATTTTCAGCTTTCACATGGCACTAAATATGCTACTTTGTTTTAAAAGTGATTTCTGTGTATAACTTTTTGCATTTAATCAACAAAAAAGTTTCCTGCTTTTTTTACCCTTCCTTGTGTCAGTTAGCTGAACCATGTATAAATCTTTCAGTTCTTTGAGAGCTGTAATACAGCCACTGAAACCACTTGTACATGTATGAGCTCTCAAATGTGGGATTTATCATTCTAGTCCACTGAATTTTTATGGAATTGCTTGAAGACCTTGTGCATGCAAAGGACTTATAAACATGAATTAAAAAAAAAGCGGGGTTCTGTGCAGCTTTGTTCATGTTCTCCTTTACCTTCTTGATGTAGGAGAGGACAACACTTGTATGAAGAAAGAAAGAGCAGTATGATGGATTCAGAAGATCTTGTCATAACAAGTTCAAAGCAAGATATTGCTCATCACATTGTAAAAGTTAGCTCAGGTAAACATTACTTTTGTGGATATTGTGCAGCCTTCACCAATATAGCAATCACCTTTCCCATCCAGAAGGTCCTCTTTCGACAACAACTGTATGGAGTGAGATTAAGGGAGGCAGTATATCAGTTACAAAAAGATGGAATCCGAAACCTGTACCGTGGACTCCTCCCTCCATTAATGCAGAAAACTACAACTCTTGCCCTGATGTTTGGCTTGTATGAGGATTTCTCCTCCCTGCTCCAGAGGCACACAAATGCACCTGAACTTGTGACTTGCAGTGTGGCAGCAGTGCTTGCAGGAACATCAGAAGCTCTTCTTACACCTTTTGAGCGGGTCCAGACTTTGCTTCAGGACTACAAACATCATGACAGATTTACAAACACTTACCAGGCTTTCAGGGTGCTAAAAGACTATGGAATTAAAGAATATTATCGGGGTTTGGTACCTATTCTGATCCGAAATGGACCGAGTAATGTACTCTTTTTTGGCCTACGAGGACCCATCAAGCAGTGTCTTCCCGAAGCAACTTCTTACAGTGCTCATTTGGTCAATGACTTTATCTGTGGAGGGCTGTTGGGTGCCATGTTGGGATTCTTGTTTTTCCCAATTAATGTTGTAAAAGCTCGCATGCAGTCTCAAATTGGTGGGGAATTTCAGTCTTTTCCAAAAGTTTTCATGAAGATTTGGCTGGAACGTGATAGAAAACTGACACACCTTTTCAGAGGAGCCCATCTGAATTACCATCGCTCTATTATATCCTGGGGCATAATCAATGCAACATATGAATTCTTGCTTAAGTTATTATGAAAAATGTTACCTTCTATGAAGTCTCTCTGCTCAGTTGGGTATTGGCACATTGAGGTCACTTATTTCCTAGGATCAAATTTGTCATAATCAGACCTGTTCATGAATAACACTGAAACTTGGAGAGTTTAATTGCAAAATGGTGGTTACATTTCAGTAGGGAGAGAAGTAATTTTTACCAGTGCCTGCTTAGTCTGAAAGTTAATTACACTCAATCTTATTAATTGTCTTCAGTCTTTATGGGGTGAACGTTGGCATTGTGTTTAGATCTTAATTTAAGAACAATTGGTTTGTTCAAAAGTGCTCTCTTTATTAAAGTATTTAGATGCTGGAAGGTGAATTCAGCCATACCTGAATAAACTAATTGAAACTTACTTTCTATTTAAATGTTGGCTTTGGCCTAGAAACTTACTCCAGGTCACCCTCAACCTTTCTTAACACTCCTGGTGATCAAAACTATGCTTGATTGTGCACTTTGTGGAATATGAAAGTGAGGGAGGCTGACAAAAGCTCTTTAGTTTTCCTACTTGGTAAACTTGGGAGGTCTGATGTACCTGATGCAATTGTTGTAAGAGTACTCTGAATTCCCATAATGTTTCAGGTTTCCCAGGTATCTTTACTGTTTGAAACCAGACTGCCAACTTTGAATGAGGATGGTGTTACTTCTCAACTAAGCCTACATGAATGGGTTTTGCTGGTCTCCTAATATGAATGCCATCTTGTCAAGCAACATAAGGTAGCTACTAAGGCTATGTCTACAATGCACTTTTTTAACCGTTTTTTACTGACAAAAAGCACTGGTGTGGATAGTGCTCTGTCAGCGGGAGACAAAGCTACTGCCCCTAGTTGGAGGTGGTTTTATTTTGCCAGCAGGAGTGCTCTCTCCTGCCAGCAAAGAGTGGCTACACCGGGGACCTTACAGCGGCACAGCTATGGTGCTGTAAGGTACGCAGTGTAGACATAGCCTACATTTTCAACTTCAGCATAAGCTGATCCGGTGCAAAGTAGGGGTATGTGTACGTATGTGAAAAGGGAGTAGCAGGCAGTTGGGTTTGGGTGGGGGGGAAATGAAACAAATTTTATCTAAAAAGCTTTAAAGTGTCCTTCATGTTACAATATCACCTATTTGTGAACGTGGAATATTTTATTTGGTCTTTCGTGCTGTTTAGTTTCTGTTGCAAACAGGCATGGCGCCAGAAAGAAGACGTGGTTTCTGCAACATTAACACGTACAGAAGTAGTATGAAAACTGATGGGAGTCAAAGTACTTTGTAGACAGCTTTTGTTGTATTAAGGTAATTTATGTCCTTTTGCAACTATTTTTACTTGCTTCATGTGAGGTTGTAGCATAACTGATCACTTTAGTCAGTATTGTTAGCTGAAGCTTGCTCCACCCTTCCTTTTATGCCTTGTTCAGGGTATATCACTGTAGTGGAAAAGGCACTCCGATACTATGGCGAGGAGGACCATATAAGCGCTGGGCTTGGGGGTTCCTCTGTGATCATTTAATCATGTTGATAAACACTCTCATAAATATTAAACAGAAGTAATATTGTACTTGGTATTCAGGTGGATGTGCTTTAAGGCCTTGGAGAAGAGACGAGAGGGCAGGAACACAAGTGTGATTACCAAACTAGTGGTCTTCATATAAAAAATGACTTTTGTATATTTTTATGCAAAAAGGATTCAAAGTATTTTCATATTTTGCGGTGAACATGAAAGCTTTCAGAAATTGTTTTGGATGATTTTTTTCTTAATTTTAGAGTGAACATTATTTTTTTTATGTATCCTTAAATTTTCAAATGCTTATGGTTTTTACTTTTACTTCATTTCAGTTGTTCACTTGACATAACCCCCTAAATAATTACTCCCAAACAGTATGCCCTATTTCTTTATAATCTATAGCTCTATACTACTAAGCTTCACAGTCAAAGATGGCCAAACACAAATAAAGCACATTGATATTTTGAATGTTGTGATTATATGGATTTAAATATACTGTCTGTTGAATGTTTTACTGGTGGAATCTGATTTTACCAGTGTATTGTTTTTGTAACCTTTCCTTGATGGAATAAAACAAAAGTAAATCTGTTTCCCCAGCCTTAGTTTTTTGTAGCACATATTTTTTCCTAACAGTGTGTTACTGGCACTTGAAAAAAGAACATAAGTTGGAGCAAACAAAGCAAGTGTTGGCAATTATAGTTCAACAAAACAGAACGTTTATTGTGGCTTGGACTCATGCTGGTTTGCTACTATACACTTCACAAGGGAAGAGCCAAGAGCCTCTTCCAACTCCACTTTCAACTTTTAGGTCATGATGATCAGGAGTTTAGAGGACCTCAGGTGTGGCTAAATGCCTCTTAACCAAGTTGTATAATTCTGTTATATTCTGTGTACAGGAGAGCTGTCAGTGAAGTTAATGGGAATGCCAAAGATGAGATATCTTGGGTTTAATAAAGATTTGATAGTATCTGAAATTATATTCCAATGACTTGATGAGGATTATTGGATGGACTGAAGGCTGTAGGCAAAGCTTAATGATAAACAGTGTATCAAGTTGGGGACAGGTAGGTGGTGGTAGAATGCAACAAATTAGTATTTGTCCGTCCAGACTATTTTCATGAGTTGGAGGAACATGTACTGTGCAGTTTAGTAAACAGGGATGGGTACCAAGTATCAGTAAGATAGTGTTAAAATGGACAAAAAACTAATTGGATGTAGGTGTGGGAGTGGTGGGAAAGAACTATTGAGTTCAGGGTGTGTGCAAACACAAGTATGGTCCCTGCTCCCAAGGAGTTCAGTCTAGTTACTACAGAGGCTAGATTGTGCTAGGAATAAGGGTTTGTGTCAAATGACCCCAAACAGAAGCCTGGATTAAGGTGCACTGATGGGAATGGGAGAAGAGAACCCTTCTTAGACTGTAAGCTGCATTTTCAGAGATGTGCCAAAGCAGGGAAGTCCAGACTCCTGTTAGGCTAGCTGGAATATTATTCGTGTCTGGGCTCAGTATCAAAATGAAGTAGGAAGATCAGTAAAAGCAAGAGTACCAAGCTATTGGTGTACTGACTCAGACATATCCTCCTATTACATGGGGTATTATAAAACATACTGATAGACACAAATTGGCATTGTGGAAGACTGTTACAAAATCTCTCTGCTTAAGTTTTATTAAGCTAACGTTTAAATTATTACCCCCATCTTGGTAAACAACTTAAATGTTTGTACCTATTCTTGGTATTCATCTGAATAAATGTGGGCAGGTTTTTTTTGGTTGCCTTTCCTGGGATTACGTGCATTTCATGGCAAGACTCAAATACATAATTTCCTAATTGCCAGCATTGTATATGTAGATTGACTCACCTGGTGCAAGAGATTGGTACACCAATCTAATAAAAGTGGAGATACAGTAATGTAGGTTGCTCTTTTGTACCAGATGCTACATCTGTGATCTCCAGAGCCTTCTCTAGACTTAACGGGCAAAGGCAAAAGCTGTGATAATAGCTTAGCAAATACTGACAGTGTGCAAAAAGGAGATTCAGAAAAATAAACAGTCAGTGACTGGTTCTTTTTCACCCCTCAAAAGGGATGTAATACTTAATTTATTTCATTAAGATTCTCAAGTTGAAGCAGTGGCTAGGACTGGAAGCAAATAGTGCAGTGAAGAGCTATGTCGTTCTGTTAGAAGTATGGAATAGAACTTAACATTTAGAAAAAAATGCACCCTATCACCTTTCAAAAAATGCACTGAATTGCTTTATTAAATGTTTAATTTATTTTGCAAGCAAGAGAAACTGTTCACAAACAGTACAAGTTACTGAATAGGAGCAAGTACAGTATATTCAGAACAGCTCTGCTACTTGGTATGTATTGTATTAAAAGTCTACCCCCTCTATGAAACCTTGAGTATTTCAAAATATTCTACACACACAACTTACTCTTGTATTAAAAAAAGACTTTTACAGGTGGTTGGCGACCCTGTTGAATACCAACGTCATTGTAGCAGAGAATGCACCATTGCCTAAGAGCATGCTTCCCCCCCCCCTTCCAACAGAGCAATCAAGTTATAAGGGGGGGAAAAAGACAGGCATTTTTCTTTCTATCATAATCTTGGAAACTAGCATTTGTTTTTAGTTTCCATGTGGCAAATGTATTTGTTGCATTATGAAGAGCCTGAATTTCACAGAGCTCTGTTTAGCAGACTTCAGTTTTGCTTCGCAATACCTAAACTTCTTTCTGTACTGGCATTATTTGTGGCATCCTTAAGGAACAAGGTTTGCACTCCTCCTATAAATACAATATTGTAGGATCAATGAAAAAATGTTAGTTTTCACTAGTACATTTTCCCTGTAAACAGTTAGAATCTTGTCTAGGAGATTTCAGATTAACAAAGCAAGCCAAGTTTTGGGCTTTAATTCTTTAGTGTATTTCTACATATATTTTGCTTTTCCCCTTTCTCCCCACCCCCAAAATAGAGACATGCCACCTAGATCTTTTCACTGAGCTACAAACTTTTTTTTAAAGTAAATTTCATTTTTACTCAGTTACCTCTTCCCTTACCCAATTCCTCTTCCCTTGCCAAAAATGTTGACAGTGCTCCGGTGATTTAAATCTGACCTCTAGTGGAATATGTGAAAACTGCACTTCACTTCAACAATATGGTCACTGGACAAATACAAGAGTTACTGGCTTCAAACACACTAGTCGTGGTTTTCATAAACACTTCTAAAAAGTAAACATTCCTATGGAGAGCTGCTTCTGCTTATCAGTCATGCTGAAGGTGGAAGAATTACACTTTACCACAGTAACTAATGAATATGAACCATGCATTTAGAAAGCATATTGCACACTTCACAGTCCAGCTAAGATCACTAACTCTCAGAAATACTTTAAAATTTAGCAATAGGTTTAGTACTTGAGGGGTATAAAATATACCAATACAAAAAGATAAAAATTATTGGTATAAACCACTACCTTAATTTTGGGTTTATCTATTTAACCCACTTTGCTCCTTATATAGTATTGGGATGGAAGATGGTTAGTCTTTCAGAATTTAATGCAAAGCAAGTGTATAACTTTTCTGCTACCTAGAAAAAAAATTGCAAAGCTTACCCCAAGTCACTTTATTAATTCCATAAGGCAAGATAATGTGAATTAGAAAGACAGAAGTGGTGAGAATTTTTGGAGCTATAACTGCAAGGCATCTAACTACTCAGTTATGCATCACTGAACAAAGTGTTTAACTATACTGAAGTAAAATCTATTCGCTGTCACTGAAAACTTCCAGCTATTATTGAAAGTAGTTAAATAATCACAACCTAAAATTATCATCTCATTCTAATTCAACTTATTGCAAAATGTAATCAGAAAAGTTAGGCAACATTCTTACAGCATACATGGACGGAATTGGTCTTAATATAAAAATGTATCTGCTCCTACAACACACTATACATACACTACAAAGCACCACAAAACATGATCAAAACCCCAAAACAGGGCAACCTCTATCATCAGCCTTGCGCTTTTCAGTGGTCTCGCTTCAAAGTGATGAGCTGTTTTAGACCGTCACTCCAGGTGCTGTGCATTTTAAATAGTAGCTATGTGATATGTCATCTATTTAACACAATAACAATTCTCTATTTATACAGAAAAGTTATTGTCAAATGTTTCAGAGCAATAACCTTTTAAAAAAGAAGCATGTCATGAGGTAGAATTAAAAAAAACAATACTCAGTGCATATTGACAGGCATAGATTTAAAAAAAAAAATGCAAAATGAGCATTTCATTTCAAGGAATTTCGATAGTCTTAATAGAAATTACAAAAAGCTGCAATTACTTCAGGGTGCTTTTCTGCATTTCAAATTAATACACCTGTGCAAACAGCAAAAAGAATGATTCAAAAGGATTTGCCATTGATCTTTTCAGCAAGCCAAGGAGTAACAGACTGGGACGTTCAGAGAAGAGACGGTCCCTGGGAGGAACTTTTCCTTATCAAGTGGTCCACAGAAAGAAAAGCTGGATAATTAGGGTCCTACATAATTCTGTAGGGGTATATTATTCCTAATTGGTATGAGAGTTGCATATGCGCATGCTGGCTGAGAAAATACTCTTCATTCTGGTTTTTAAAATTAACTTAGTACTAAAAGGCTACACAAACTTAACCCAATTTGCCATCCTTTGGTCTGTGAGCTGTAAATCTTCCACTACATTTCATTTCAAGAGCACAATTTATATCTAGTTCTGCCACCCAAACAGAGATAACAGCAGATTCCTGTTCCTCTGTAAACTTTTTTTTTTTTTAATATAAAGTCTAATCATCTAAAAACTCTTTCCAAATTAGACAGACATTCTCCAGCTGAGCTTTTACTACTTTGCAGATCAGAAGCTTGCATCCTGGTCATGCAGAGTAGTACATTGGGTATTTAATGTAATTTGTAGTCCCTTACATCAGATAAGGAAAATATCTTGTAAGCAGAGTCACCCCCATTCAACAAATCCAAATTGACTGAGAATTGGATTTGCCGACTATTAACAGTACAAAATAGATACATAACAAAGGTGGGTGAAGACTGAAGGAAGGGATTTTTAATTTCAATAATTTGCATTTTGGACAAGCCATTTTGTAGGACTAACAAACTGGCATGTAGGACCATACTTCCTACTACAGCAACTCAGTCCCCTTTATTTTTCTTTGAGAAAAACAAGTAAACTTATTTAGCTTGATCATTCTGCTTTATGCTGAAAATGGTTTATTTCTAATGCAGATGCCTGAGTGGTGTCAAAGTGAATGATTTTGCTCACACAGCCTAGTACATTTCAGTTTTAAAACAATCTTTTAATTCCAAGAGAATACATACTTTGATCTCTTACTTGTGCATCTCCCATCACTGCTATTCGGAGCTCCTGGTGGTAGCTCCAGTGATAAAGAGCGAGCCCATGTAGTACCTAGTTTTCACTTCAATGATGCACTGAATCCAAGGCATGTCCTTTCATTTTGGGCATAAGTAGCTGTGTACATTAGTTGCTGTAAGACGAAGAGATAACCCTATACTTTGCTTCATTAACTTAAAGTATGACTAGGTTAAGAGCCACTGCCTCCTCAATACACAAGGCTAGTATACAGAAAGAGTTATACAGGTTGTCATTTAATACAGGAGAAACGGTGGGTAGGGACGGATTAATCAACTCAGGCTTATTGTGTGTGGAAATAGGGAATTTTGTTTCTCAATTGCTGCATGTTCAGTCACTTGAACTCAATCCTCAAACATTTAGTTGCTATGGAGTTAAATATAATGTCAAACAGGAGATGACGCAGGAGTAGATTAACCTTCCTCCAAAAGTAACGACAATCCAATGTTCATGCAAATACCCTCAGTAATAAAAAGCCAGCAAAAAGCAGCAGGGTTCCTAAATCAATTTCTCCAAAGCTTTCCCGTGAGGCACCAGATGCTCAAAGTGAGGTAACATTAAAGTGAGTTCCATTGATCCATTCTGATACACACGCACACAGGGCATGACTCATGGAGCGATCCAGTCCATTGGCAGGCTTCCAGATCTTCAACTACTGGACCTGATCAGCCTGGACCCATAGTGCCTTCTGCAGACTGTTTTTTGTTCAAGAGTAAATCTACATTAAGTATATTTTATTTAAAATCCTTTCAGATACCACTGAGGACCAAAATCTAAATTCTTTCCAGCAAAATTTTCTGACTTCACTGGGTCCAAATCAGGACAAGTCCCCAGGAGCGTTTCACTTACTAAAGCCTGACGGATAAGCTAAGTACAGTTTAGGCTAGGAAGCATTACTGGCAATTTCTAGTGTAAAGTCCCATTGCTGTATATTTAAACTGACTCTGGGTTTTAAAAAAAGCTTTTTAACCTAGTTAGTACCGTAGCTGAGCAAGTGTCCCCATGTAGAAAGGTTTGCTGCCTCCAGAAGCTTTGTACCTTCTCTTCACTCCAAGCGAGTGACTAGTAGGAAGCCATGTTCATCTCCTCCTTAATGATAGTCTGAAGAAGTTTCGTTCCTAGTTTCATGCAATAGGTATTCCAAATTTTAAATATGATTAAATTCATTTGCTTTTCACCCATACTATGAAATTATACATATATCCACTTGCACACTGAGTTTTGAGCCACTAGAGGACTATTTTTTTTCTGCAGATAAAAATGATACTCAGAACATTATGTTCTTGTGATTACTATTGAAGCAACTGTATGTTCAGAAGGGTAAACGGCACTGAGGATAATTGAAACTGATTAGTTGTATCTGTGTATTCTTCTTGCTACTGAAAAATCCAGTTGAATCCAGATAATTATATATTTAGCCTGTATAAACTGTTCTCTGTTCCATACTGACAATGTAATCTGAAGGACTGTTTAATTTGGCAGAATGACAGCAGATGCCCTGCAGGCTAATTCTTTTGCAAAGGTGGTGGCTGAGATCTGGGCATGTTACAAAAGGGTATTTTATTATGCAGCTCAGCCTTGATAACACAAAGGGAAACGTCGAGGGGAGCATTTCTTAAGTTTCAAAACAAAATGTGATTAAGATTTTTTTATTAATGTGGAAAGCTTCCTACAATAAGGGCAGCAATTAGAAACCTTAGTGTCTGGGGCCCAACTTACTCCGCCGGAGGCATTTTTAACTTGTCATTTTAGGTCAAAACATTCCAAACAACTCCTTTGCAATGATCAACTCCGGCTTCCCTGCTCAATATGGCAATGTCTTCCTAGTGAATTCACTGAGGAAATGCATCTCCACGCTGACCTTTTACCATCTTGCAATAAACACAATATATGCACATTAAGGAAAACAAGCTAAGAGATTTAACTATAGCAAAACATTACAGAAAGGTGACAACATTTTTCTAGTCAATCATTATATGGTGAAAGGAAAGTGTTTTTCTTCTTTGTGGCTAAACTAAGCTAGTATGCAGGAGAACAGCTCCATTACCTAATTGTTGTAGAGGAAAGTTACAGCAATAGGAGGATGTCAGGAAGTCCAGCTCCTTCATGGCAAGGAAAGATCGTACCAGCAGGAAATGTGTGGGCATCGTTTGGCGTAACAATTCCCTCAGCCCTAGCGAGACATCTTGCAGATAGTCCACCCTAAGTCACACTGAAAGACCAGCATGTGCTACTGTGAAACCCAACCAGAAAGACTGGAAATCAGTGGCACTGGATCATCAGAAGCAGAGGTTTGCATGGAAGGCTGAAAACAGAATGCACAGAGCCTGACTTGTAGTGTCAGAACACATACAGTGCTGGACTGAGTACTCATTTCATTGCTATGTTCACAGACCATAGTAATTATGATCTTGTCCACATGTACAAGATTTTTTTTTTTTTTTTAAAAGAACACACTTCAACCAAACTGAAGTAATTATAAAAACAAACATCTGTGAAGTTCCTGTTGATGCAAGATGTGCCTAGAACTTTGGCTGATATAAAGAAACACGTCCACTAAGGCACCCTGAGGCAATCTGACAGTGTGTTGGAGAAAACTTGGTCGTCAGTACCACATCGTTGTGTGAATACAGAGAGCGGATTTCCTGCAAGGGACCGGCTTCTTTGGGCAAACAGTCGACAAGTTCACTGCACTGCGTGTCAAATCCCAACAAGCGGATCCCGTAGCCATGCGGGGAGGAAATCATTCGACCATCAGGGCTGAAACAAAGTTCTTTGATGTAACCCCGGCCTACATTGGCTTCTTCAATGCAGTGAGTCAATCGGAGAGAACAACGAGGTGAGACAGGGCGCACTGGGGCTCCTTCTTGAAATTCGTACACACAGGTCCACTAGATGGGGGAGAGAGGAAAGTTATATTTATCCACATACACGAGGAACAACCCAGTTATTCATTCACCCCCCACGTAGGTGAAGTGAGTTAGACATCGGCACTAAAGCCAACACTTTACTTCTCTCTCCTTTGATACCACTTACTGCTCTGAGCTATTTAAAACAGAACAGCCCTTAGGCCATTTCCCCCCTTTAAACTGAATAGGTAAAATTGACACAGGATTTCTCTCAGTGCAGAAGCAGATATGTCGTTGCTAAAATAAATCATTCAAAATACAAGATCTGATTTAACTGGAGGAAGTAAAATGCAGGGCTGCTGTATAGAAGAGAAGATGCGCCTACTGCAGCATAGGAAACGCTCAAGGAAATAGAGGCTCAACTGGAACTGTGATACAGTGACTCATGATTAGACACTGGAATTTCTGCACTGTTTGAACCGCAACACAAATTGGAAAAACACTTAGAAGAAAAGAGAGAAAGCTTTTGTAGGAAGATCACTGCCAGTATGTCGATATGTACATTAGTCCCAGCCAACACTAATCCAAATGGTGGCAATCTAGAACTGTATCCTAGGAAAAGGCATTCATTCATACTGAGTGCTTCTCAAACTACTGCTGAACAAGAGAGAAAACCACTCTGGCACTTTGCGGTTAAAGTTAGGGAGAGGACAAGGTCGTACTTTTTGTATTTGTTGGGCTACTAAACAGGTCACTGCAATTCACATTTAAGGTACTGATTCTGAAAAGACATGTGACTTTACTCACATGAGCAATCTCACTGAACTCAAACGGCACTACTTGTGGTTAAAGTGAAGCATGTACTTACATTTTTGCAGGATTGGGGTTTAAATTGTGGATATAAATCAGATATTAATGCAAAACACTGAAAATTTTACCAGTGCTTTGAAATCACCTCTACTCAAATGCAATTTTGTAGCACACAACATAAAAGTCTTTAAATTTAGAATGTGAATTTCACTTTTTGCAACAATTCATTGAAGTGCTGTAAGACAGGAAAACACAATGCAAGGTGCTAGCTTTAGAGATGCCAATATTTGTAAAAAAAACAACTATATAGCACCTTATTATATCTTAATCTGGCAAAGTTTTGTATCCTACTCATGAAACTGTGAGGAAAAGGTTATGCTTTAACAGAAGGTCAGAGCTCGGTATCCCTCTGAAAACGACGAGAAGGATACTCCATTCATTATCCTCAAGACTAATCTACTGAAGCACCCACAAGACCATTCACAAAGGAAGCTGGTTGTACCCTTGCAGAGGATGTAGAAGCTGCCTTTAGTTATTCAGCAAACAGGTAAGAGGAACAATTCACTATACTGAACTGACCCGAGTCATGAATCTGTCCATGCAGTCTCATATGGGTTGTATCATTACCAACTTCTTTTGTAACTAAGCTACCTGCTGCATCATCAAACCCTTTTGGAAAAGCCTTTCCATCCTTTATGCTTATCCAATAAACATCCATTTATTTTGGATGTTTCTTTGCCCCTATATAGATAGGGGAAGGCAATCCTGTATCTAGGCACCTCTGACTGCATTGTAAGGGAGCTCACTCTTGAAGTACTAATGCTTGTCCATTATGGGCAGCTCTGTATTCTGCTTGTCCTGACTAGCCAGCAATAGAGAATTTTAATTTGCAGCATAAGCACCTAAGGGTAGTGAGGTTTTTTTTTTTTTTTTTTTTTTAAGCTTATGACAAGTTGGAGTTTACACCACTGTGACTTAAGCTTGGACGAATGTTCATGATTTCCAACTGCCATGTAATGAGATGTGTGGAGCGAAGCTGGGAAAGCAACCTGTAACAATTTTTCGATGAAAGTCATAATGTATGGATCCGAGTCCAATTCTTTATGTAAATGTCCACAGGAAAGAATGAGGCAGCCACGGGTCCTAGTTAGAAACTTGTTTCTTGCAAAAGTTACAATAAGGCCACTCACATTGAATAAGCCAAGGAAACTCCGTTATCTGCATTTTCAGAAGTACTTTTTAGTGTGAAGTAACACAATGTATCTTACAATGGTTTGATTGTCAATTCATAGACTAGTCTTTATCCATCTCAGTGTAAGTCTGCCAAGCTTCCAGTAATTACTTTGCAAGACGCTTGCAGAACGTGAACGTTGCTTTGGTATGGAACAAAGCCATTCCAATGCAAAACGTGTCAGATGGAGCTAAACAATGCTGGTTTATCACTGGCAAGTGTTATTAAAAATAAGCCTTTTTGTTCTTAGAAAGTGACCTGAATATATGCCGTCGGTCTCCTAGCACACTACTCAGGCAAGCTCCAGCCCAACCCTGCAATAGCAAGGAGATTTCAGGGACAATTTTATTTTCACCATTTCAAAGATGGAGAAGGTTGCTAGAGGATGGAATCCGTGGCTCACAAATGATAGCTCATGTTCTGCACTGGATGCATTTCTGGAAGATCTGCTTTAGCTAAACACAAGTTATCAGGCTCAACAGAGGGGTAACTGGATACAAGTTTAATGGCCTGTGATATACTGGAGATCAGACAAGATTATCTAATGCTCCCCTTCTGGCCCTAAACTCTATGATGGTGTTTTTACACCAAGATGCTAATTTCTACCACCAAAGTCTGTCCAGAAGGGTATTCATTGATCCACAGATATTCTGCTAAGGAGCCAGCAGTGTAACATCAGATTTCTTAGAGCAGCGCACACAAGCCTCTCTCTTATAAGCAGATAATTAAGATCTCTTGATAACCTCCAACAGGCATATACTCTGATATTTAGGAACTGCTGTTGTCGAGCACTTAGGACATCCAACAAATTTTCTACTGGTAAGGAATCACATTTGCTACAGACTGTTGGCTTAGCCAAGTATTGTGAATACAAAGCTGTATCACGTATATAAACACCCCACACTATTATGAACACTCCTTAAGGTTTTAATGTCCGCACAATTATTCAGATCAATGGTGCAATCTGAAGCCTCTCAGGATCTTTAGACAAGCTTCTGGATTTGCAGGAGTGGTTTCTCCACCAAAAGCCTGAAGGCAAAACCTGCATTTAAAAACAAATCTTGGTCATCCTGGTCTGTGGTGTTGAGTTCCTGGTGTCCTGCATGAAGCACACATGTAATGTCTGTCAGTGATTCAACTTGCTAGCACATGCTTCTTCCCTGCAAAATATCCGGAATGACAAGAAGAGGTGGTAGGCTATGATCTGACTTAAGAACACTTGGTAATTCTGGATATGCACCATTGCGCTGTTTGCTATCTCACCCAAGGGCAGCACATTTTTCCCTGGCTCCAAGTGTTTTCACAGTTCACCTTTGCCTCTCTTTAAGTAGCTCAGTTGAAGCCCTTTGGGGCGCTCAGGTGCAGCTTTTGTTTACCTACTGCACATCGTGGCAGGCTACTCATACTGATGATAGCACAGCCTGAAGTCCCTGTTACCCTGAGAAACTGGACACTTTCTTCCAGATTGTCAGAGTGAGAAATTCTCAGCTCAAACTCCTCTTTCTTGATTGTGACCTTACTGGTCACATTCAGACTGAAGTGCAGGCTGCCTACCCAATCACTGCGCTCACCTGCATGCCAGGCGACAAATGGAATGGGACAAACATTCAAACTGCAAATCTCCTGGAAACAGGCATGCTATGGTGGTCAGGAAAAGCAAGTGATTCATAGAATCATAGAATATCAGGGTTGGAAGGGACCTCAAGAGGTCATCTAGTCCAACCCCCTGCTCAAAGCAGGACCAATTCCCAACTAAATCATCCCAGCCAGGGCTTTGTCAAGCCGGGCCTTAAAAACCTCCAAGGAAGGAGACTCCACCACCTCCCTAGGTAACGCATTCCAGTGCTTCACCACCCTCCTAGTGAAATAGTGTTTCCTAATATCCAACCTGGACCTCCCCCACTGCAACTTGAGACCATTGCTCCTTGTTCTGTCATCTGCCACCACTGAGAACAGCCGAGCTCCATCCTCTTTGGAACCCCCCTTCAGGTAGTTGAAGGCTGCTATCAAATCCCCCCTCATTCTTCTCTTCTGGAGACTAAAGAATCCCAGTTCCCTCAGCCTCTCCTCATAAGTCATGTGCTCCAGACCCCTAATCATTTTTGTTACCCTCCGCTGGACTCTTTCCAATTTTTCCACATCCAGAATCATAGAATCATATTCCCCATATTACTATTAGCTTCCTATCATTCCTAAAGATACCAATGCAAAGGTTAGGAAAATGGCATAAATTGAATACCAACTAGTCACCCTATTTCTAATTCAATCCAAAACAGTGTATTGCAACCAAAAAAAAGTCAATCCACTGTCAATCATGGAGATGCAAAATCCACGTTCACCTGCAATTAAGGAATTTGATATGCAGTTCTAGGATTTGACACTTCTTATTCTAAGTGCCAAGTTTTTAAGTACATGCCATGGTTTTTGTTTGTTTGTTTTACCTCCTGGTCATCTGTATTACTTGAGCACCGAAGAAGAGTAGCCCATCCTTTGGGATGGAGCTGCAGCGATGTAATGCAATTACCACGGTCCCTTTCTCCAGGAACTTCTGGTGTTAAAACCTCAAGACTATTTCGTGGAGATCCACCTAGGAGAGAGATACCAACCACAAGTCACACAGTATCACTACATAACAGTTCCCATCTCTTTTCACTATTGACCAACTCTACATAGCAAAACACAATCAAATGAAAAATACATTTTTGAAACTTACATCACACTGTAAGAGATTAAGTGCTTTAACACAAAATTTAACCACCCTAAGTAGTATTTATACCAGTTCCACAGATACATAATTTCTGCCTCAGTTTACTTAACTTGCTGAAGGGTACAATTAGTCAGTGGCAGAGCAGCAAGAGAACACCAGTCCTGATTCTGCTCTGACAACGTATCTTTTAAGAAGTCTGTGTGAACCCAGCTCAGATGACATTAATATGCAAAGATAGAGGATATCACACATACGTTCAGCTTTTCATTGTCATTGCAAGATATTTTTAAAGAGCACAGTTCCACAGTAACCACTAAAATGGGCATTGGAAGGAGTGACTTCCTGTATCAACCTTGCTGAGTTCACAAGTAAACAATGTTTATATTATTGCGAGCCGTGCAAACTCACCCTGGGATCTGAATCTCAAGCTGGGTTCTTTCCTTTTTGTTGCTCACCACTAAAAGGTTCTGCAGGCAGATTCTGCCCTCACATTTAGGTACTCATATAACCAACCCTCACATCACCGTAACATCTGAGCACTGCACAGTCATTAGTGACTTTATCCTCAACACTATCCCTATTTTACAGGTGAACTGATATATGGAAAGGACAATGGAACAAATTATTAAACAATCCATTCGTAAACACCTAGAGGAATAACAGGGTAATAAGTAACAGCTAATATGGATTTGTCAAAAACAAATCATGCCAAACCAACCTAATTTCCTTTCACAATAGGGTAACTGGCCTACTAGATAGGGATAAGCAGCAAACATGGTAGATCTTGATTTCAGCAAGGCTTTTGATACTGTCCCACATGACATTTTAATAAGCAAACTAGGGAAATGTGGTCTAGATGAATTTATTATAAGGTGCATGCATAACTGTTTGAAAGACTATACTCAACGCAAGCCATTGATAACTGCTCTGTCAAGTTGGGGGGTAACTCTAATGGGATTCCAGAGAGGTCAGTCCTAGGCCTGGTACCATTCAACATTTTCATTAATTACTTGAATAATGGAGTGGAGAGTATGCTTATAAAATTTGCAGATAACACTGAGCTGGAAGGGGTTGTAAGCACTTTGGAGGACAGGATTAGAATTCAAAATGACCGTGACAAATTCGAGAATTGGTCTGAAAGCAACAAGATGAAATTCAGTGAATTTAAAAAATCCTACATTTAGGGGGAGGGAAATCAAATGCGTGAATACAAAATGTGGACTAACTGGCTAGATGGCATTACCGCTGAAAGGGATCAGGGGTTACAGTGAATCACAAAGTGAACATGAGTAAACAATTGATACAGTTGTGAAAAAGGTGACTATCATTCTGGGGTGCAACAACAGGAGTTTTGTAAGACACAGGAGAGGATTGTCCCACTCTACTTGGCACTGGGAAGGCCTCACTGCGTCCAATTCTAGTCCCCACCCGTTAGGAAACATATGGACAAAGTGGAGATAGTTCATAGGAGAGCAACAAAAATGATCAAAGGCTTAGAAAACCTGAGGAAAGGGTAAAAAACAGGGCATGTTTAGTCATGAGTCAAGGAGACTGAAGGGTGACCTGATAACACTCTTCAAACATGTTAAGGGCTGTTATAGAGAAGACGTTCTCCATGTCCACTGAAAGTAGGTCAAGAAGTACTGGGCTTAACCTGCAGCAAAGATGATTTAGGTTAGATACAGTATTAGGAGAAACTTTCTAATTAAAGATAGTTAAGCACTGGCATAGGGTACCAAGGGAAGCTGTGGAATCCCCATCACGGGAGCTTTTAAGAGCAGGTTGGACAAACATCTGCCAGGGATCCTGGTTCTGCCTCAGTGTGGGATGGGAGTGGGGAAAGGAGGCTGGACCAGATGACCTCTCAAGGCCCCTCCAGCCTTACACACAAAGATTTAGTGACTTGCCCAAGGTCACACACTGTCTCTGGCAGAGCAGTGATTCTCCTGAGTCCCAGTCCAGTGTGCGAAGCATGAAGCCACCCTACGTCTCTCCCACTTTAATAGGTTTGTAATTTCAAGTCTACAGCTTGCCCTGTAACTGGAATTTCATGGCCAATTCTGTTGATGCCCAAGGACAAATAGAATCTGTCTCACTCCACCGGGTTAGCTCAGCATAGTTAAGAGAAGCAGTAAATGGGGTTTTTTTCTGTCACTAAAGCAAACAGAAGAAACTGAACATACAAGCAGCGGGGAGTAGTTCTACTGAGTAAGGTGTTATTTTTACACAATCACTTTTCCAAGCATAAATTCTTTCAAAACTGCTTCCATTTACTAAAAGAAGCTGTATTTCTTCCTCTAGCAATCATGGCATAAATGCCCCAACTACTCAAATGAATAAGCAGCACTGAGAAATACTGCACAATCAAAAAATAATTGTGATTTCATCATATGCATAAGGGTGCTTATGTCATAGAATCATAGAAATGTAGGACTGGAAGGGACCTCGATAGGTCATCTAGTCCAGTCCCCTGCACTGAGGCAGATCATCTCTGACAGGTTTTTGCTAACTTGTTCTTAAAAATCCCCAAGAACTGGAATTCAATAACCTCCCTTGGTTCCATGCTTACATATCCTTAGAGTTAGGAAGTTTTTCCTAATGTCTAACCTAAATCTTACTTGCTGCAGATTAAGTCAATTACTTCTTGTCTTTCCTTCAGTGGAGAACAACTGATCTTTATAACAACCTTTTACATACTTGAAGACTTATGTTCTCCCTCAGCCTTTTCTTCTCTAGGCTAAACATGCCAATTCTTTCAACCCTAACCTTTCCTCATACGTCATGTTTTCTAAACCTCTTTTTTTTGTTTCTCCCCCCTGGACTCTCATCCATTTGTCCGCATATTATGCATTAATGTAAAATGTAAAACAAGTGTCTTGTTTCTCTTTTGAAATCTGAAAGCAACAAAATTAGAACTCCGGACATCACCATTCTATATACTGTGATGATGTACAGTACTGAATTTGTGGAAAACCTAGTGAGATTTTTAAAATAGCCTAAGCAATAAGAGGTAGGAAAATATATAAAACTTAAAAAAGTACACACTATTTATTCACTTTTACATTTTGGCTACACACTGGACCCACTTACACATAAGAACCTATGCGTTTTATTCTAGTCTTAACATACCTTCTCGTTGGGAGGGTCGGGACATGTGTTTCTCGGACAATGGACCGGAATCATTCTGGTGACATGGTGAACCCACAGTTCTAGGACCAGATGAACTGGTAGCTGTCGTGTCTGAAACCAGAGTAGCAGCCATGTAGATCTGACAGATGGGAGAAGCGCTTTTGCTTTGTATGTATCTCATTTTAACCTCCTCTGAATGTAAACCAGCACAGCCCTGATCAAATAGGTCTCTCTAATGAAGACAGTGCTTTCCCAAGAAATGCCTTAAACCACAAACAATTGAGCACCAAACCACTAATTCTAACCCAAAATGAGCTAGTGTTCAGTGCACTCTTTTCAATTTGAAGTGTGGCTCTGCTCTGAAAAACAACCCTAGAAGTACCATTATGGGTCCATGTTTGCGTCTGATACAAGTAAACTAACTGCCAGCACGACAAACTCAACCTGGGCTCTAAGAGTCAGGCGCTGGGTTCTCTCCTGCTCATGCTTCTGCAGTAATGGATGCTGAAAGGTAAAACAGTCCCTCATTCACACCTGTGCAACTCCATTTAGACTGAGGCTGCACAGGTGTAACTCGGGTCAGGGCCTGACCTGCAGCATCTTTGCCACTGGGGCTGATGAGTCAAACAACAAAATTCAACTTGGATTCAGGGTCTGTATGAATGGCAGATCGCAATTAGAAAAAATCTGCTCCATTCACTAGTAACTACAGCAAATTTGCTAGGAAATAACATGAAGCCCCATTATGCCATTTATAAAGTCCCTTTTCAGAGCAGCACTGCATGTTTAGTAGGTTACCTTGTCTTGATCACTGGGCAGCCTATAGTAGCTCTGCTAAGACAAAAATGACTGACACCAAACAGGAAGGGAGGTGCAGAGTACATTTTTAATTTTGGGGACTATTTTGTTAAGTTATTGCAATGTGGCAAAATGAACCACAGAATTTCCTGTTGCTGAGTTCTCTGAATCCTGCTACTAAGTATTCCACAGCACCCATGTTACAGACCAATAGGAAATAGTCTCCCACATTAGTTATTTCACATTTGAGCACTCTGGTGTATCCTATTAAGGCTTATCTACACTTAAAATGCTAGCAACGCTTCAGCGCAGACATTACCTACACCAATGGGAGGGATTCCCCCATCAGCACTGGCAAGCCTCCTCTGCAAGAGGCAAGCTTGGTCAGTGGAAAAATTTTGTTGTTTGACTCATCTGGTGCTGTCTATATGGGGACTTTGGTCAGCTTAACTACAGGCCAGAGTCACTCCTGAACAAGGTAAAATAGCTATCATAGTGCCACTTTCCTGCTATAATCTTCTTAGCCACGCCTCTAAGGGCACGTCTACGCTACCCGCCGGATCGGCGGGTAGTGATCGATCTATCACGTCTAGTGATCCCCGATCGCTCTGTCGTCGACTCCTGTGCTCCACCACAGCGAGAGGTGGAAGCGGAGTCGACGGGGGAGCGGCGGCAGTTGACTCCACGCCATGAGGACGCGAGGTAAGTCAACCTAAGATATGTCAACTTCAGCTACGCTATTCTCATAGCTGAAGTTGCGTATCTTAGGTCGATCCCCCCTGCAGTGTAGACCAGGCCTAAGGGAACAGTATACAAATACCTCTATCAATGGATCACAGAGTACAGATTTTTACTAACAAGAATTCACCTGAACTTGATGTAGTTCTTCTGGCTCTTAATATTGGATAGCTGCCAACCTCTAAGGACTTGGTCAAATCAAGGTCATGCAAAATCAGAAGATACCCAGAGGAAGTGGAGATCAACATTTTTGAACAGTCTGGTGTCAGTCTCATCCGCATGAGAAAACGGGTGTGAAAAAACTTCTTGTGAGGACATCCTTCTTCGGTGCACCTGGACAGTGCGAAATGAGAGAGATGATTAGGGTCAAGATTGGCAAAAACAGGAGCCTAAAGTTAGATTCTGAAATCCACAGGTCAATTCATAAACACATGAGCTGATTTTCAAAGTGCTGAGCACTCTGTGTGTCCCCCACTGACTCATTCACCATTTGTACACTCTCTTTTGGATCTCATTTAAACTGGACTTTATATGGAGGGTGGGAATCCGCGACGTGCACACTTGAATTTCTAGACTGATATAGCACATTGTTTCAATCTGACCTACACAGCCTCCTTTGAGTTTTTAGATCTTCATCCCAATAAGGCAGTCCTAATTCTTGATTGTCACCATTGGCTGATGAGCAATCAGTGACAGAATTTAAGAATGTATTAAGTTTCCATTCAGAGCAAAAGAGTTTCATCCAAGATGAATGTATCTATTTTAAAAGAGCCCTACCACAGTTCATATATTTAATGACCATACATAACCCATATTCACATACCTGTTGGTGTCCCAAATGATCACATTGCCATCAAACCCTGATGTTACTAGTAGTCTGGTATTGGTGTCATATTCAATGTTCTTCACCCAGCTCGTGTGACCATGTAAAGTGCACACTTTTGTGTTTAGCTTTCTCAGATCCCAAAGTGCTATCGTAGTGTCATCAGAGCAAGTTGCAAACAGTCGATTATCCAGAAACCTGTGAAGTTGACAGTTAAATATTGTAAAGCAAGTACAGTCTTGTCTGCCTTGTGTGTCTAAGGCGTTTCAGACTTAGTTATTCCTGAACTGGGAATTATGATTTATAAAAATAAAGCTACACACAAAGGACTGATAGTTTGCAGTAGCAGACAGTTTAGTGATGTGACTCTTACCACTCTTTTTGTGGCAAAAACGTAAGTATCAGTTTCATATTCCATCGCCAGGGACAAACTAAAGAGAGCAGCTAACAAGATCTATGGAAATAGAGCAGGGGAGGGCAATATTTTTTCATAGCATGGACCACATCTTAAAGACTGTCTCAGGGATGTCCCATTGGTGGTTTTCATAGATTATCAGGCCAGAAGGGACCATTGTGATCACCTAGTCTGAACATGCCACAGGCCTTTCCTGAATTAATTCCTGTTTGAACCAGCCATATATTTTAGAAAAGCATCCAGACTTGATTTGAGAGATTTCCAGTGATGGAGAATCCACCACAATGCTTGATAAGTTGTCCCAATGTTTAATTACCCTCATTGTTAAAACGTACGCCTTATATCCCATCTGAAGTTCTTTAGCTTCAACTACCAGCCATTGGATCTTGTTATACCTTTGTGTGCTAGCCTGAAGAGTCCATTATCAAATTTCTGTTACCCACGTAGGTACTTACACACTAATCAAGTCACCCCTTAACCTACTCTTTATTAAGCAGAATAGATTGAGCTTTTTAGTCTCTCACTACAAGATGTTTTCCATTCTGTAAATCATTCTTGGGGCTCTTCTCTGCACCTTCTCCAATTTATCAACAGCCTTCTTGAATTGTGGACACCAGAGCGGGATACAGCATTCCAGTAATGGTCACGCCAATGCCAAACACAGATGCATTGCCACCCCCTGCTCCCATTTGAGATGGGTCTGTTTATACATCCATTAGCACTTGTGGCCATAGCGCTGTACATGTGTTTTGAATGCAATGACCACCCCCCCCCAGTCCCTCCATGTCCCACTACTTGCTACCACATCTTTAGCAGATTGCAGCATAATGGCTGGCCTTTTAATAGACATATGGAATGAAGCCACTGCAAGCCAAACTGCCATGGAAGATGTGCGGTAAGCGTTTATTGGATTTATAAGGCTTGCCACTAAAACAGGAAAGGGGCCCAAAATGTGTCTCAGGTAGCACTGGTGACACTGATCTCCCCTCGCCCCCAAATACTTTTTGGGCAGGGGAATAAAATAAATGTCTTAACTAATGGTGAAAAATACTATTAAAATAGTCATTTATTTCTTTACAGATATATATATATATATATATATATAAATAAAAGCACCCAACACTGTACTATATAGCCTGTCATCCCTGGGGCAACTAAAGCAATTGCTCGTGTGGAAGATGCTAGGAAAGGATTGACTGTATTTTTAACTGCGTTTTAGTACAGTTTAGCAGGTGGAAGCTAGAAATTAGCATTACGTGACCAGCCAGCTTTCAGACCACCGTTAGTAAGAGACTCCCATCGGGGAGCCTCTTTATTAGAGGAATATTCTCAAGGCTGTCAGATTTCATTTAGACCTCCAGCCTTCACTTTGGTTTCAGAACAGCTCCACTTTTGTCAGCAGGCAGAGTGCTGAAAGATACAGGAATCCTCATCTTCACACTTGAGATTCTAGTAGGTTTCACTGAATTGAGATGACATGGTACTGTTCTTTACTCTTTTTGCCCCTCCCTCCTTACCACTTCCTTTGACTCTTCCTCCCATGCTGTCCCTTCCATCCCTGCTGGACAAAATCACTAGCTTCTCTCCATTCAAATCCCTCCTTTAAAAAAAACACACAGAACACATTTTCTGTGAAGCCTACCAATATTAGCCCATTATTAAACCCTGTCCCACTGTAAAAGGGACTCACCTAGCTGAGCTAGCCAGTGCATTTTATGCCTGAAATATTTTCTGGCTAAGTCACAAACTCCTTGGGGTTTTATACAGCACACCACTGCCACTTAAATAGCCAAGTAAATTAGTAAGGGATTTTGACCCAAGCACAAAGAGACCTCACCTCATCGTGACCTATTAATATTACTGACAAAGCAGAGTGTTTCAAAGTTTTGGTGACTGAAGAAAGTTAACAGTAGTCAAATTTTCAGAAGTGCTGCCACACAACTAACTAAATCTGGGCTGGGCCATGGTTGTACTCTGACACCCAGGGTAATTGCATTACTACCTTGATTACAAGAATTTCTGAAAATCTGGCCCAAAATTGGCAGAGAAGCTTATAAAGATGCCTTTCAACAATACCGGCGAGTTAGTCCAGCGAAGAGCTGATCGTGATATAGTGAAATATCACTTTTATCCTCCTAGCTTAGTATTTCCTTTTTACTGTGACTCATGAAAATGTTTAAAGACACTACAGAGGTTTTGGCTTTGTTTCTTTTTATTTATCCAGAGTGTTCGTAATATCCCCAGAATCTTGAATGCGAACACTTCAGTCCCTACTGGTTTTGTCTGTAGTTTCCTTCACTGCCTATTGCAGGGACCAGCATGAAGACAGTAAAACTCTGGGAATATTGCTCACCGTGGCTACAAGAGCCAGCAGAGGGAGCTCTGTACAGGATTGAACACAGATTTAAAAAAAAAAACAGTAACAGGAGTGAGACAGACCTGTGCAATTTGCTCCTAGGCTTTGCCATCATAGGAGGTCAGGTCTAACTTCCTCCCACCTTTCTCCAATCACTAACTTCTGCTAACCTCATTCTTCTAGTTTCTTGGCCTTTCTCCCCATCTTCCTCCAACCTCTCCCTACTTGGTCCTACAATTTCATCCCCTCCTTATCACTTCCCTCCACAAAAAGAAATTTAAAATCTTAAATAATTCCATACCAAAACGTCTGCACTAAAAGATCGAGTTGTGTAGTGAAGCACCCAAGAGCCATGGAATGCCTGCACAGCTGGAACTTCACCCCTTTGTTCATCTGAATTATGATACGGTCTTTAATGACATCCACACACTTTTCCTGCGCAGGACCCCTGCCTCACTCAGTGCACAGGTTGGACTGAACAGTGAACATGGCAATTCAATATTTAGTTATTCTCAGGGTGGAATAATATAAAAGTCAAAGTGATTTAAGCCACTGCATTTTTTCTAAAAAGTCATCGATTTAAATCAGGTTTGAGGCTTTGTAAAATAATTTAAAAATTTGTGCTACTGCAACTTTAGATTAAAATGTAAAGTGAACTAATTTATAAGTGCTGTTTTTCTAAATGCCACTATTGGTACAGTATCACTGCAATGTCACAAAACTGCTGGAGGCAAAAAACACAGAATATTGAAAGTGAAGGTCAGCATTTGCAGGATCCAGAAGATAACAACTTTACCCACATGACTTGTCCCAACGGCTTCAGTGGGACTATCAATGTACTTAAAGCTACGCATGTGCGCAAATGCCCACAGCATCAGGGATATCATTATTGAAAGCATTAGTGTCAAAATCTGTCACTTGAAAACAAAATTGCTCCACGTTAACAGTGAAAAAGTTATTTAGACTTCCGACCCATTTAACAGTTATTAATACACTGGCCAGTTTCCAAAAGCAGGGCCTAGGCTCCTAAACCTATATTTAGGCACGTAAAAGTGGGATTTTTCCAAAAATCCTAAATCCCATTGACTTCAGGTTGCAAACTCTGATGAAGTAGCATAACCTGGTCAAAGCATTTCAGCTTTCTCGGCTTATGGAAGTTCAATATATAGGAAGGTGGTGTTAACCTGTGCTATATTTACAGGCATTTGCATATCAGTTTTATGTCTGATTTTGGGTTGGTCACAGAGTAAATATGCCAGTGAGGCCCCGGATTTTTCTTTTTCAGCACGGACAAAGATTAAGTGCAAAAGTTCTTAGAAGAAAAAAAGGTCTGTGAAGTCTGAAAGGATGCTAACTAAAATGAGTATACCAGCTTTAGTAATTTAAGACTACAAAACAGGAAGTAAAGAACTAACATGTAAATAAAAAAAATTGAACGTAAAAATATATTTTAAAAAGAAATGATTAAAAAAATCTTTAAGAAAACCATGATCTTTACCCACCCTGAGTATCCTGACCATTCAATATGCTGTCCCCGTACTTCATTCTCTGCACACCGACTAACCTATGCATGAAACGAGGCATATGTACTACACACTTGCATCAGTCTATACACACCACCCAATGTCTGCTGCAAATGAGTATGATGGCTCTCCATTATTTAGTGAGGAGACACATTGGAAAAAAAAAGAGTCAGGCACTTTACCTTCTGTCAAGTAAGACGACTTTGAAACGGGAACAGTGCAAGACTATGGATGGTCTAGTCAGATTATTACAGTCATCAAATTAAGAACGTAATGCTATCAGGTGATACTTCTTTATCCTGATAATCTCTGGTCTTCAGACAAAACTCCTGGATCAGACCCATGACTTGACTAAATCACAGTCTACAAGTATACACAGGGGGGAGACAGCCAATACCAGAAGGTTCTTTAATCTAGCAGAACAAGAGCCCGGGGTTGGAAGCTGAAGCTAGAAAAATTCAAACTGGAAATAAGGTGTGATTGTTTTTTTAAACAGTAAGAGTAATTAATCAATGGGACAGCTTAAAAAGGGAAGTGGCAGATTCTCCATCACTGGAAGTCTTTAAATCAAGATTCTTCCTAAAAATATGCACTCTGCTTCAACCACAAGTTTGTTGGGCTCACTGGGTGACGTTCTATGACCTACACAATGCAAGTCCACCTAGATGATCACAGTGATCTCTTCTGGCATTAAAATCTATGGGCTTGCTTTGCTTCAGCACAGAGGAAAATGACCAGACTGTTTGTGCTGTTGTAAGGGAGGTGCTTGAAATGATTAAACAGATCCAGAGTAAATAAAGACAGGGCAGCAGGGATTGGCTTTAAGGGGAGAGAAAGTTCCTGAGGTTGCAGCAAGGCAAGAACCCCAAGCCACTGAAAACGAATGGTGATAAAACACCGGCAACATGTTGTATTTTTCAAAATAGAAACCAGTTCTACATTGCTCAGTAACTATGTAAAAATGGCACCTTTTCACTCAAGGAGGACATGACTAAATACACTGGAAAGAACCCTGGTTAGCTCTATCCGGCCAACAAAGCTATGGGCGAGGGAGCTTAATGCTAACCTTCCTTGCAGATCAACTCGGTTCCAGTCAGTTATCTTTACACATTAAAAAAATTACTTCTGTCGCATCATCATCCATAGATCTCTTAGGTAACTGGGTTGTATACTGAGGGCGTACTTGGTCTGGTTTATTGCTGTGTGAAGAGGAAAGAATTCAGCTCGACTCTAGCTCATGTTGCATTTGTAGGGCTGGCAGGTTAAATCACCCCAGGTTTAGTTGTAAACTGAGCACATCTGATAAGAAAATCATTGTGATACAGAACCCACAACCTCATTAGCCATCTTTACTCAGTCACTTTTCAGGAATAGAATATTTTAGGAATCCCAGGTTTGGAAATTTACAATATAAAGGAGGGCAGGGTATCAGAATGAGCATTTACAGCGGGTGGGATCTCAAAGCAAAAGCGGAGTTGACGATACACCAAATACCTATAAACTAGAGGCAAATAAAAGACAAGAGTGAAGGGCTCTGGCAGGAAGGTCAATGCCATGCTGAGAAGCTCAATCCTTGCCCTTTTCCCACCATGTGTCATGCTGGCCCATCTTTCAAAGCCACCTCAGGGTGGGAGTTGTCCGATCCCCACCTCTAGGAAGGATGGAAGAAGGTGCTTACTCACAGTAAAAACAGACGAAGTGTTGAAGGGGAAATAGGTACAAAGAGATGAAGTGACTTGCTCAAGATCACACAGTAAAGCAGTGGCAGAGCTGGGACTAGAACCCAGGTCTCCTGATGCACAGTGCAGGCCCTCATCCACTATACTACATTGCCTCCAGTAACTTTTCTCCTTCTAGCTAAATCTCAGGTTGAAGCAAGTATAAAAGGACAAAGGTGCATTGTATGTACATGTTCAGTATTGCGTTGCGTGGCGTGCTTACTTAATTGTAACCTTGTCCATCAACTTTCTCCCCACTCACAAACTGCAGTATGGTAACTGGTACAGTTATACTACATTGTCTGTTGACAAGACAAAAAGCACAGAATAGCAGAGGACTGATCTGTATATCACTACAGCATCATGAACACATTAACACGTACAGTTAGGAAAAATGTTAGAGTTCTATTTACTCAAAGTTTGGTTTTGTTTCCCATGATACTAACCTGATATTATTCACACAGTCCTCATGAGCTTCAGAGAGAGTTTTGATGTGCTTTGAAGATATGGGGTCAAAAAGCAGGACCTCAGTCTGTTCACAAGCAACAGTTAGCACTGACCTGAAAAGCAAAAGAGGTATCTTGCAGTTAGTAAAGAGAAATGAAGGCTGCAAAGTAACCATTACAGCTGTTGTCACTGATTCATCTCTGTTCTATTGCTAAATGTGCACATTCCACAGATGGCTACTGTTCCGATTGGCTTTGTACAGTTACCTTTTCTCAAACCCTTCCTACTTCATGATTGTAGAGTGGAAATTGGTCTACTGCAGGGGTAGGCAACCTATGGCACGCGTGCCAAAGGCGGCACGCGAGCTGATTTTCAGTGGCACTCTCACTGCCCGGGTCCTGGCCACCGGTCCGGGGGGCTCTGCATTTTAATTTAATTTTAAATGAAGCTTCTTAAACCTTATTTACTTTACATACAACAATAGTTTAGTTATATATTATAGACTTCTAGAAAGAGACCTTCTAAAAACATTCAAATGTATGACCGGCATGCAAAACCTTAAATCAGAGTGAATAAATGAAGACTCGGCACACCACTTCTGAAAGGTTGCCGACCCCTTACTCACTTACCAAATCAATTCCTCGACTACCTATTCAGAAAGATTCCATCTCCTCTACAGCCTGGCTGTTGGCATACATTGATGCACAGCTGGTGTATTCACTGGACAGATCACATGATCTTTTTAATTCAGCGTGTTTTATATGCAGTGTGGTTCTTTTATAGCTATTGAACTGATATGTTACCTCATAACATTTGATGACAATTAGGTATATTTTAGTACAGTTTTACAGTGTTCTTTAAGGGTACTTTGCCCCATCAGTACAGTACTTTATATTCTAACCTAGGAGTTCCTAGGTGGGAAAGTGTGCACGGATTGGTTAAGGATTATTGTCTGTAATAAGGACAGGAAAAGAAGGATGAAGAGTAGTAGTGAAGATATGGGTTATATTCCTCACCTCTATCACAGATTTCCTGTGTGACCATGGGCATTTAACAATCTTCCTCTAGCTATACAATGGGAATACATGCCTCTCGGAAGGGTACTGGGAAGCTTTATTAATTCATGTGTTGGGATCCTCAGACAGAAACCTCTAATACACATGCAATGGACAGTAGTAGTACTTAATAAGTACATTTGGAACACAGGTGAGAACTCTAGAATCTGGGTCATGTGTCACCACCCTGCCAGTTGTAATGTATGTGTTTGGATCATTTCAAACTAATACACATGAAGGTGTTCTGTAATCAGCAATCAACCAGTAAATATTTGACATTTACCAATACTAACCAAACCAGATAATTACTTCATTTCAGGCAGCTGTTTCTGAAAGTCAAATTAATTTGCTCTCAGTCATAACAGCTCATCCCTTTCTCTATAATAATTTTGAGTTGGGTAGCTGCTCACTTGGGGCCTGATCCAAAGCCTACTGAAGTCAGTGGAAAGAAAACATTCAGGATATACTATTTAAAGAGTGCTCTGTCTGAAAGCAGAATTCCTTTAACCTGACTAATTTTTAAATATTCAAGTAGAGTGCCATTTAAGGATAATCTGACCATTCCAGGAGCTCTGTTAAAACTTCTCAATTATTCTGCATAAGGAAAAAAAAAGCCCACACTTTTGGAGCAGAATTTGGCAATCATTAAGAACTTTAAACTACTTAGCTATTTTAGGACTCAACCATTCATTGCTAAAACTTTAGAAGAAAATAAAGCTGATGTGGGTTACTAAATCTTAAAGATTTAAAACACAGGTAGAAGTCAGAGGAACGATTATTTGCAAATGTGTCACTTGTCACTAGCTGTGGCTAAGGGTGTCTTCACAGCCAAAAGGTAGTTATTTACAGCAGGTTAAAACTAATGTGGGTTAGCTATCTCACGGTACAATCCTAGTGGAGGTACGGCGCAGGTAGCTTTTACTACAATGTACGTAGGCAAGATCAACATCCCGTTCACTTCATTGAGACCCACCTTGCGATAAAAACTACAAAGCCTTGTCTCCACTAGGGTTTTACAGAGAGAGAGCTAGCACATGTTAATTATCCTGCTGTAAATGCAGTGAAGACTGGCCTAGGTGTACCTGTTCGCTGACATTAACAATTGTCAAAAGTTGTTCTCAGAATCTGAGAATCTAAGACCCTTTTCAGGGCATGTTCACAGATACCACCAGGAGCAAATGGCAGCAAGACAATTTATAAAAATCCCAGAGAGGCACACAAGCATAAGACGGACATAATCTTTTGGGGAAGTCTGGTTCTGCATTAGTCAAGGGTATCCCATTTCTCTACCAAAAGACATTTATGGTTTTAAAATCAGTTGAGTGTCACTGAGCCAGATGATGAGCATTACTAAGCTTACTTTGCATCAAGAGAGCTACACAAACTGATGTTAGAGCTGCCCTAAATGGGAAGCTAAGGATTTCCCCAGCATAAGAGGATTCTTGATGCAATGGGGTATTTCAGCCAAGAAGAAAATGTGCTCCACCAAATCCTCAACCAGCAGGATGATCCCATGGGGAATGTTCTAGCTAGCCTAAGTCACAGTAGGCCTGTGCCTGCTGACTTGCGCCAAGTGTCAATTTGGTTCCAAAATCAGCCCAGGATCATCGGATGTGGAAAGGTAGCTTTGGCCTTGTCTACAATGGGTACTTTTGCACTGAGGTAGTTACACTGGCAAGTGACTTTTTACAGTCGTGTAGCACATCTACACTAGGGGTTTGCAGTGGTGTTTCACTGTAGCTATGCCAGTGCAGGAGTCCCAGTGTAAAAAAACTTATCTCATCACACAAAACAGCACTAGTTTAATCATCCATAAATGCTTCCTACTATTGTTACTGAGTGCTCGCTGTTGGTAATATCTCTTCTACTAGAGTCAATGGAAGTGGAAAAAGCAACAAGATAGTAATCAGATCATGACTGCGTAATCCACTGTCATAGGACTGCTGCAGTTCTAAGCAAATACTTTACATTGCTGGACAGTGGAGATCCACAGCTTTCCTGTGGCTCAAGTCATTTGTTTGTAGTCCTGGTGGGTCTCCCAAGGTAACACCTTAGAACTGACGCTGGTCTCCCCCAGCCTAGCACTCTCTTTTTGGCACAAAAGTGAACACAGCAAGTCACAGACCTTGAACTAGAACTTGTAACCCAGATGCCCATTGATTCAAACATGGCACAGGTTGTCATTAAAGCGATGGTTCAATCAAAGAGGTTCAAAGTTTTCTCCAGTAGCTTGTGACCAGCTGTTAGTTTTAGAATTCTGTTGTAACAGTTTAGATACCATGCCACTCCCTGGGCCAAATTATGCTCATCTTACTTATTCACAAGTTCCACTAAAGTCAGTGGTACTATTTGCATATGTCAGGCAAACAGGATTCAACCTTAACACAAAATCTTTGGCCCCAATACACGGTGTCATTGTATAGTTAGGCCTTGGCAGTGTAGCTTTTTTTAAAAATCAACTCTTGAAAGCATTACACAGATTTATTTCCTTACTGAATTTCCCAACCGGCAACATGAATACACCTCACTTTGTTAGCGTAGAAATCTTTTTAAAAGATCTGGTGAAATTACCACACTGAACAACAAGGACTTTGCAAGCAAGAAGTGGACAAAACTTTTTGGCCTCCAAATCTCGACAGCATCTCTAATGGCATCTGCTCAGTTCCTTATTCTCTCACACATCAATGAGCAGGAGACCTGTAGATTCATTCTCTCTTCAGCCAAACAACAAAGCATACACTATAATAATGCACTCACACACTGACATTGGATTTGTACTGGTTAAACTTTCAGAACAGCAAATGAAACTGGAACAGGTTTGTCAAATCAGGAAACAATACACGATTTAACTTTTAACACTCTGCCTAGGAGTAGGAATACAGCTATTGTCATTCAAAGACAGACCAAGAGTCAGTCTAGTCCCAGTATCTACTTTACTACACCACGGTAGATGAGGAAGACTTTTTTTCCTACCCCAAATCGTTAATAGATTATATATGCCCTGAAAGGATACTTTGTTGCTTTCTTTTAAAATAGCATATCCACGAATGCTATTGTTTATATACATGTCTAATCACTGTTTAATCTAATAACCTAACATAGCAAGTTACACAGAATTAGATATATTTTAAATATATTGGTTTCAGTAGTTGATTTCATAGTTTTAATGGGCACCTTCTTTGTTCCCTTATTATCCAATTGGCCTTTCCCATTCATTGCTTTCGAGAGGTTTAGGAGAGAGACTGAATGCACTATTCAAGGCGAGGACATACCATCAAGTTTACATAATGTTTTCCGTATTATTCTTTATTTCCTCCTAAATACAGTCGAACATCTAAGCCCACTGAATACTGAATTGTTTTCTATGACTTGCATCTGCCATCATACTGCCCAGTTACTCTGTGCAGCTACGTTGGGAGGAATTTTTCACAACCCCTTCCTAAATCTTGACTAACAAATCATTTGTCAGCAACTTTTGCCACCTCACCATCTATTCCTCTTTAAGGTCCAGTATTGACCACTGGTGCTAGTCCCTGAGGGACCCCATTACTAAACATTTTGTTTACAGAGAACTGGCTGTTTATTCCTACTTTTTGCAGCCTGTTACCCAGTTTAACCATTCACAGGATATCTCCTGTCATCTTGCAGTTGCCAATTTTAACAGCTTCTTGTTAGTGACTTTCCCCAAAGATCTTAAGTTGTATCTACCAGTACCTTTATCCTCTGCTATCGTGTAAGTCCAGCAGATGGGACAGAGGATTAGGAGGTGGAAAACTCAAGTTCTGTTCACAGCTTTATTATGTGACCTTGTGCAATTCACTCTCCTTCAATTTCCCCACTGGGGAAAAGGGCTAGTGATACTTACTGACCTCAATCAATTTCCTTGAGATCCTCAGACTATTAATTGTAATTGTATTAAGCCTCCAACTGGTTGGAGAGACAGTTCAGCCTCTGAAAAACATTCTACTCCTCTAAGTGCTGTTTGAGTGGATTTTGGCCCTCTATTTCTGCCCCCCCCCCCCCCCCCGAGGCAATTAATGTCCATCCTGTGATCATGATAGCTATTGTTGCAGCAGAGTACAATAGTGTTACCCACCCTTCAGTCCTCTGGCATATAGTGTGACTTAAGCATCATCCCAAACCCAAGCAGGCCCACATGGGGGTGCACAGACAGGCCCATCACCACCCGATTCCCCACATGGCAGACACCCTCCATCCCCATCAGAGCCAAGATCCCTCTGTCCCAGGAATAGGAGTGTCTCTGTGGGCTCCCCCAGGAAGCAGATCATCTCCACTGGTTGCCCACGGTGGGTAGAGAGCTCTGTTGTACCCCAAGGGATTTCAGGGGGTCCCTCCCCCAGCAAATGTCAGGGTGGGAGTATCTCAGGTGGGTCTCAGCAGTCTCCTACCTGTCCAGGTGAGGGGGTGGGAGATACCTGACTATGCCCCAGCAGGGTCCCCCGCCACAGTCCCCCACTTGAATGGGAAGGAGTCTTTCTGCAGAAGGGTGCGTATCCAGATGGGTCACAGTCTCTTACTGATCTGGGGGTGGGGGCTCCCTGGAGAGGGGAGGTGATGGGGTCCCTGTCGAGGTGGAAGGAGGGGGGCTGAGCATAGGGAGATGCAGGGAAGGATTGGGGCGTGGGGGGGGGGGGGTGGGCGGGGGGGGGGGGGGGGGGGGGGGGCTGGAGAGGTGTGTGTGTGTGTGTGTGTGTGTGTGTGTGTGTCGGACCAGGAGGACAGGTCTGGGGAGGGGGTATCTGGGGCCGGGGGTGAGGAGAAGGGGACGTGGTCGGGGGGGCCGGGAGGCTCGGGGCGGGCCAGGCGGCCGGGCCGGGCCTTACCCGTCCGGCGAGTACTCCAGGTTGAAGACGGCGCCGTGCGTGCGGGTGCTGAGGTACACGGAGTCGGCGGGCTGGATGGAGCTGTACAGCCCGGTCATGGCCCGGAAATTGTCGCGGGCCGGGTCCACGTAGAGCCCCCGGCCCAGGCAGCGGCCCCGCAGCCACCCGAACAGGCCCCCGCCCGCCGCCGCCCCCGGGGCCTGTGGGGAGGCGGGCGGCGGCGGCGGCTCCCCCGGCGGCTCCTTGGCGCTGGGCGGCTCCATGCCGGGGGACGGGCCCGAGGGGCCGGCCGCCTCCCCGCGCGCAGAGCTCATCCCGCGCCGCGCCCGGCCGCGCGCATCACAGCGCCCGGCCCCCGCGCGCCGCTTCCGGTGCTGCCCGACCCGCCGGCCGGAAACCGCCAGCGCGCGGCCAGGCTCCGCCCCCCACGAGGCGGGGCCGCCCACAAGCCCCGCCCCTTCCGGTCCCCCCCTCCGCCATCGCCCCGCCCCCAGGGCAGGCCCCAGCCCGCGCGCTGGCTCAGCCCCGCAGAGCTCGGGAGAGTCCCGTCTACACACAAACCGGAGTGAAGCTGGGGAAAGAGGGTGTGACTGGGGTGGGGCCAGGGATCGTGTAGGGTTACCGCCCCTTCTTCATCAACACCTGAGCAAGTCCTGCGGGAGGTGGGGGCGAGGAGGGGAGGCACGACTGGAAGTGCACACACGTGTGCACACTCCCTGCACGGCGGCGCCCAGCTCACTGGAAGCTCCCTGCAGGTTGTCACCCGGGGAAAGGGGGGTTGGGGGCAGGGTCGTGCCAGCTGGAAGATCGGCTGAGATCTTCTGCTCCTTTTCCCTAGCTGTAGGAGGGGGTGTGGAGAAGCTCTAGGGCTGCAGGTTAGCTTCAGCCCTCATCCACAGCTCAGGGGAAAGATTTCTCCCTCCTTCGCTATTTACAGAGTCCCTCACCTCAGTTACTTGGACTGGGTTCCTAGGCAACAACTTCACACGTCAAAGCCCACTGAAATCAGTTGAAAGGCACTCACTGACTTCCATGAATGTTGTCTCTAGCCTGCGGCTTCTCACTTACAAACCTTTTATCGCTAAAATGGGGGGCTTTTTCAGCTAGTCACCCACAAAGGAGAAAAGATCACATTTCACACAGTCCAACCATTTTCAAAAAAGGGTTATATTTTTTGACCTATGTGATTAAAAGTTGAGTCGAGAACCTTAAGGTTACATTTAGTTTAAAATACACACAAGGTAAGACAATTGCATTTCCCAGACATGGTTTTGTGTTGAAAACAACTCAAGCAAGAAAATCACGTTTCTTAACTACTGGAGAGTGGATGGAGTTTGTCCATGATCCGAATTAGAAAAGTTGTGAGAAATAGATCGGATAGAGGAAAGTTACTTGCAATGTTGCCAACCCAAAGTGTTCAAAAATCGTAGGTCAGGCCGTAAAACATTATGAGACTGGCATAGAAATCAAGAGATTTGACAAAGTAAACTGGGGGGTTCTTTGTCATGAGGTTTTTAAGCCTTTAGGGTGCACATGAGTCATGTTTTCAAGCTTTTCTCTGCAACAGTGAGGGCTAGAAACTTTCTTTTTTAAACAATGGAATCTGAGATTCTCACCCAAAATCACCTCACTCCAGCAGGTCGGGCTTTAAGAAAAACACCATATACAACATGACCTTTGATAAAATTGCAAGAGTTGGCAACACTGTTTCATACATACAAACACTTGATTCCTTCACCACTCAGCCCAACAGCATTCAGTCGAGAGAATTTCTTCATCTGAGCATTTGAAGAAGAAAAACAAAAATAATATTTCACTATCAGTGACTTTGTACAGGCCTGCTATTGCTGATATGGGACCTGTGATTGAGTAAAAACTTCCCACTGTCACACCTGCACTGCACAGCTCTGCTCAGTCTGGCACTAAGGGCCTGATCCAACTTCCAATGAAGCCTAGCAGAGACTTTCCACTGACATCAGTGGGATGTTTTGGAATGATTGTGCTATTACAGCAGCAGCATTATGCTTTCACTGCAGGATCACATAAGAGTAATTAATAGGGCTGAGAAGGACATTCCCTTCTCCCCAACCCTTATTTATACATTAACCTCTGATCGTTAGCAAAAGTGCCATGAGAAATTATTACAGCCCTTCACTGTCTGACAAGGGTACGATACTATATATACACACACACAAAAGCCCATCTGGTATTTACTCTAATATTACAGATGTGATGAAAAAGTTGCTATGCAGCTTGTTTATAAATCATGATATGTTACCCAGCCAGTTTATCACAATCTAAACAAGGTTTATGACAAAAGTTTTGATCTTGCAGCTACTTTAGGAATTAAAAGCATTATGACTGACCCACGGTTGCAAACCCTTTCCAGCTTTTTGCATGCTGGAGAAAAGTGTAACCCATTTCCCCATCTGATCTCTTCTGGTAACAATCTGCTATTAGCTTGTGCCTTTTATATATATTCAGTAACTAGCAACGTTAGCCACGGCATTAAGCGCTTGAAATGTCTTCACAAAATTGTGGGCAGCATTAGGGAGTTTCTGCCTTTTCCTTGTCCCGAGGTATTCTGCCCATGGTGTAGAATTCTTCATTTGGACGCAGATCGGTAAAGTGAGCTATACGATTAGACATGGCAAAAAAGGAGGCAATTGTGCCTATGTCCCAAGCATCTTCCCGGTCAAAACCCTGAGCCTCCAGCTTTTGGAAGTGCTCTTCAGTTATGTTATCAGCGTGACTGACTGCAAGAGCAAACTCCAGCATTGCCTGCTCCCGTTCACTTAGATCAGCCAGTTTCCAATTCACAACAACCTGCAAGAAAGAAAGAAAGAAAGAAAAAAAAGCTACAGAGAAACGTATTCAGAGCCTATAAAACAATGCAGCCGGGTCAAAAACTTAAGAACCTTTCATTCATCAAGGCTATTGTCAGGCTGTCTGGAGTGGCTCACAACTGTGAGTGCCAATCTCAGGTCAGACTGTCAGAAAGCAGGGCAGATACCCCAAATTGATGGTATATTCTATAATTAGATTTCACCAAGCCAGTAACAAATGTGCACTCCTGGATCACTGTACCAGTCTCACTATGGAGTCACAGTCAGCTCTCCAGTCTATTTTGCCATCCAGACAAACTGGACTTTGTGATAACAGGTTATGTAAATCAAAAACCACGTCACATTAGGTTACTCCCAATCCCAAAGGGTCAGTCACTTACCCCAGATCAATTTGGTACTCTGGATCTCACACCAAAGACAACACTAACAGCCAATTCTCTAGTAAACTAACTAAAGATTTATTAGCTAAGAAAAGAAATCAGTTAGTGAGAGGTTAAAGCAGGTAAAGTATGTTAACAGGTGAGTCAAAGTTTGTAATTCAAAATGATAGCAGAGATGTAGTAGTCTGCTAGTTTCCCCAAAGTCTTTCAGGGTTACCCAGAATAACTCTGGGGATCTCCGTCTCCTTGTCCAGAAATTCCACGCTATTAGAATTCAAACTGTCCAGAGACAGGATTATTCTTTTGAATCAGTATTTATAGTTCATGCTCACAAAAGACAATCTAATTAATGTCTTCACCCACAAGGCCAGTGAATTTCCATTGTTGAACACAATGGCCCTTGCTTTGAAGTTAGCACTCTTCTTCATTTACATTTCCAAGGCTCCAATCACATTTGGTGGGTAATTTAATTACAGGGATATACACAATGTAAAAGGTAATGGAAGAGCAAACAATCCTTCATTAGTTTTCATGAAGTTTACACATCAGGTACATTCTCCTCTTAACATTAACACATACTTTTGATCTAGGGTTAAGAAGTTACAGGGATATGCATAATATAATGTGACAAAAATCAACAGGTTATAGATAAGTGAAGACAATACCATTAACATTTCCTCTAAACCAAACTAATACAAGTGAATTGGCCTGTGTTGCGGGAGAGGTACACCCTGTCAGCCCTTAGGGCAGTATGGCTTCACAGCCCAAGTCACTAAGGCAGACCAGAGTCTAAGTAGCCACCCTTCTTCCCAGGGCAGTATGGCCCAATGGCCAGAGTCTAAGTAATGGTCTTCGGCAGCCTAATTCACCTCCCTGTTCGTTGGCAGTGTCCATGGCAGGTCAGATGGGATAGGGGGACCCGAGCCCAACCTTCTCCACCATGTCCTGATCCTAGGGAACCAATACCTTGCTGCTCAGTCTCAATTACCTGTCTCTACCATCCCATTCCCTGGGTTGCATTCTACCCCTTCTTCCAATGCAGGCGATCCCGTGGCAGTCGCTGCCTTGCCTCTGTCAGCCTCAGTGGTTGGCTGGAGTTTGGCAGAGGCACCAACCTGGCTGGCATCAGCATCTGGTGGATCCAACAGTCTCCCAGCAGAAGCCTGCAGCACGTATCTGCTCTCGTCAGCAGTGCAGTCCACCCAGACTGAGCTGCTCCCTCTTGTACTGTGGTTCCAGTCGGCGTGTGCTCAGCTGGGGCGAGGGGGCGTGGCTTCCTCAGCCTATAGCATGGGGTTAATCCCCTCCAGCCCAGTGCAGGGTAGGTACACCCCGTCACACTACAATATCTTTTGACACGCCTTTAATTTCTATTAGCATCTGAGTGAATTAGCCTGCAGTCCTGTCCCGAACTGGCACCTGGGTAGACAGCGTCACAGCTATGTTTTGTTTCATGGAAGAACTGAGAGAGGTTCACTAGAAAATGTTTCCTCCTAGGAGAGAGACAAGTACTGAAAAGCCATGCAATGGCAGCAAAGGAGAAATGTAGGCCAGTATTTTCCCAGATTGGGAACCCCAATTCTGGGTCCCCCAACTTGAGAGAGCAGGGGCAGCTGACTGTCAACAGTGCAGTGTCCACTCCAGCTGAAGTCAATGGAAGCTGTAGGTTGCTCAGCACATCAGAAAAATCTGGCCTGGCCTGGATCAGGCCGGCCCCCAGCCAGTATCAGGTTTTGGGGTAGTGCAATGTGGCTTTGCCCCCTGCCCCTCCATTCTAGCACCAACTGGAGTTCTGACAGAATGGAGAATTCTCCCCTGGTAGCTGGGCTGGTCCATTTCTGTGTGACCTGCTCCTGGCTGTTGTGGTGGAGAAGTATCTCTTTTTCTTTCAAATTCAGTGCCTCCCCCTGCATATGGCAGGCCCTAGAAGCACTGGGACTGTAGCAGTACTGCTGAGCACATGGGAAGAAGGGAAAAGCCACACAGAGGCTATGCAGTGGGGGCCAGACACAGCCAGCACCCTGCAGATCACTGCTTTGAAGCAGGTCTCTCCAGAGCAGAGGTGGGAGCAAGTTAGTGATGTTATTGGCCATTTCCTACACAAATCGTCTGATGGAAACCCCCACACAGGGTGGGAAGAGGAAGAAAATTTAGTTTCCTCTGAACCCTACCAGAGATGCCATGCACATAGCCTGTTTACCGGGGCTATGCAGAGCTCATCAGGATTTGGTCCTCACAAAGCAATTTTCAGACCTTCCTGCCACTAAAAATATGAGTGCAAATAAAGTGGTGCACTGTCAATTTGAGGAGTGCTTCAATGCTCCTCAGATGTCAAGGATGGATCAAACAGCCCCCACTAAAGCTTTCTACTAAATTCTGCATTAGCTTATTGTGCTCGCTGTTAACAGAGGATAACCCAGTCGTGGGCAGAGAAACAAATGGACTAGCTTGGAGAAAGAGAGCTATTGTATTAGGCCCCAATCCTGCAAACTGCTTCACGCAGGCCCAGTGGGGTCCATCTGCATGGAACAGATTGTCGGATTGGAACCTTCAGCAGTCAGGAAAAGAAGAGACTTTATTTTGATTATATTTTTTCTCCATCTCAAGACAGCCTACAAAGCAGGCACAGAGTATGCCCTTTTGTTCTGATATTTTCATTACTTAGTTTAAAAACAACCAAACAATCCCACTAACCTGATCCGCCAAAGCTGGCTTTTTAGAATATATCCGATGTAACGCACCGTGTGCAATTACACAGTAGGGACATCTGTTAACAATGCTTGTAGCCACAACAATAAGTTCTTTGTCCGCCTTGCTGAGTCTTCCTATGGGGGAAAAATAAATAATCTAAGGGAGATTTCTTATTGAAGCTTTTCATTTTATTACAAAAGAATACACACGGATCAATGGTACTGGGAAATAACAGATGCTGTAGAGTCAGTGGTTGGCATGTACTGAAGCATGCAAGAAAGTATACAGAGAGACATCTTGATGACAGGGGCACTGGAACAATTTGTATAGCGGAGAGGGCTGAGAGCCATTGACCCAAACTGTAAACCCTGTTTATGATGGAAACCCCTTCAAGCCAGGGGGTGCTGCCACATCCCCAACATCCCTAGTTTCAGCACCTATGTTTGACCAGTACAGTTATGCCAGTAATTTAATAGCTAGAGGGTTGAATCCTGCAGTCCTCACTCAGGCAAAATTCTTATGCAAGTTTTGATGGGGTAAGAACTGCACATTTGATCCATAGATAATTAGGGCCCTAACTTTCAAACAAAAGTCATTGTACTCATGTAAGTAGTTAGTGGAACTGCTAATTAGTCCTATCGACTTCTCACCTAAGTAAAAATACTCATGTGCCTAAATGTTTGCAGTATACAGATCCTTAATCAGTATTTTTCTGTGCCTATTTCAGAGTCAAATGATTAATAAGTTTGCATCTAGTTACTTGATTCTTGAACCCTTAATTTTCAATTTGAATGTTGTTCTTATAGGCAAATGCAATGTTACAGGCCCTATTAGCCAAGGGGCTAGGGGGAGGTTCGCTTTTGTGCAGGAGACAAAATAGAAATAATGAAGTTCTCCTGAAGTTGATGGGCTTGAGATCATGTTTTATAACCATCAGGCTGGGCAAGTCACCTAGATCAAGCTTCCAGAGAGTTTGAATTTCCCAAAAATTGTTGGTGTTTGAATACCCTGGGCAGACTGAAGCCCATCAAAGCAGTGGTTCCTGCTTCGAGCAGGGGGTTGGACTAGATGACCTCCTGAGGTCCCTTCCAATCCTGATAGTCTATGATATTCTATGATCATTCTCCAAAGAAGTCCTAGGAATGTGACTTAAGCTGTGATAGAGTTAAATATAAATCTAGGGATTTACATATGCAATGCCAAACAGAGTCAGGTTCTCAAGACAAGTCATCGATTTTTGCAGCATTTCATTTTTTTAAATTAATTTTCTAGCCCTTATGGTTGGGAAGACAGCCTTCCCCATGAAAACCTATACAATGCTGTGTACCTGAGTCCACTTCTGCTGCTGCTACTAGCTTTCCAAGCCCGAGCCGGATGAAATAAAACTCTGGTCAGTTTCATTTTCACTGCTGCTTTCAGAATTCTGTAGGCAGCTGTGACACTGATGAAAATCATGTCAATGTCACATTGCAGGCTGCTGGCTACTGTCCCAAGCAGCAGAGGTAGGTGTGAGGCTACAGGTTTAGTTTCTTTTAAAGCAGGCAGGCAGGCCTAGGTAAGGCTCTAGGTAGAAGCTCTACAGTGAAACAGAGAAAGAGAGAACCTTAAGATCAGTGTTCGAAGAAGGAAACACTTTTTGTGATTTTTTTTTTTTTACAGTAGACACTGGAGCTGCTGACAGGAGACTTGGAGGGTAGAGAAGAAAGAAAAATAAAGATCCTTCTAGAATTGAGAGGAGGGGGGCAGGGCTCAAGCTTACTAGGCAGCTACTAGCCAGCCACTTTTGCAAAATATGAAGCCACAAGCAAAGACCAGGGAGAACACCATGGTAGGAGATGCAGCGCCCTCTGAAAGGTGTGGTCACACACCAGGGCATTGCTCTTGTACCTTAGTGACATCCCCACCTCTGAAGACACAACTCTTCTGCGTCTGCCTCTCGCTAACAGGGGTTGGATCGTTTTTTCAAGCCAATAGAGGTTGGGTCAAATTTTCAAGGGGTCTTAAGAGATTCTGACTTTATGGAAATGTCCTCCAAGGTAACATAAATGAGAGGACTTCTCCCCTATTGAAAATGTGACACATACAGAAATGTTCCTAATACAATGTTTTCTAAAGATTTCTGTGTGATTTGAGCAGTTCTTTATGCACACTGCACTTGGTCAAAACACCCCTTTAGTACTGAAAGAGCCGACGGGCACCTCTATTTTCATTAGAGAAACACTCAAAGCATATCCTGCACCCTTACTGCTTCCAGAGCCTGTTGCAAAAAGGTATCACATTATTACTGCTCCCACTGGATATGGATAACTTTGCTGGCTTAGAAATCCACAAAGCAGAACACCGAGCAACTGTGCAGTCCGTCTTGGCCTGACAGCTGGTCCTGAACCCAGGACTGTCAGTACTAAGAGCATGAGCCTCAAATATTATTTCAGCTGGAAGCAGCAGCAGACTCAAACCTCTTATGTGGACCAGCCAGACCTCACTGAGTGTGGATTACCACTGCATGCTGGATCTGGTAGTCTCTGCTGGCTGTAACCCTCTAGGTGAAGATGAGGCTGGCTGCAGGACATACAGAACTCAGAGCCAAGCACCACATTTTAGCAACTTTTGACCTACAAAGCTAAAGGCAGTTTCAAGGCTGCTGCATAGTTTACCTTTCTCTTTGTTCATGATGGCATTGTAATATGCGAAGAATGCTCTGAATTCCGCAGGCCGATGAGACATCACACTGAACACATTGGGCAAAAATCCACTCTGTTCAAAGGTTAAAGAGAAGAGAAGTCAATGGCTGTAACCTTACTACAGAGAGCACACGCTACAAAAGCTCAAAGTGGAAAATACATACGATGGGGCTGATCGGCCCTATGCTGGTAGTGATGGGGTTAATGAGGCAGGTATGCTCCACACCGGGGACTGGCTGGATCGGGGGACAGCCTGTGGACCCAGCTGATCCTGCCCATTACGCCTACAGCCAATGTCAATCAGGGAGTGGGGTGATAAAAGGAGGCGGCCTTGGCCAGCTCAGGGCTGGCCAGGGACGAAAGCAGAGTTCTACATCTCTTTCAGAGAGGGATGCTGGGTTCCAGCCCAAGCTTGAGGCAACCTCCTACCTGGTGGAGGTGACAATGGGGCCCAGGGAGACTGTGAAAAGAAACGGGCAAAGCAAACCCTGAGCAGAAGGGCAGAGTCCTGCTGAGATCCCTCGCATGACCCTGAGTTTTGAGTTCACAGTTGGCCTTTGTTTTCTTGGACTCTAATACCTTGGAAAGGGTTGGACTCCAGTGTGCCCAGGCATGCTACACTGGATTGGAGCAAGGGTGTCAGCTGACTGTCAGAGACCCACAGGTGGGTGGGCTGTGCTTTGATGGGCCACAAGGGGGGACTGCTTAGACAGCCCAGTTACAATACACTTTGGCCTATGCCATGTTTTACTGATATAATGACTTCAGCTGGGGCTTCAGGCACTACTGTAATACAAATAACTAACAGCTGGTCAAGGTGCAGAGAGGCACAGTTATTGCTTCTGATTCCTCCTGGCAGTCAGACCGGGGGTCTTGTTAGCTCCAAAACAGGGGAATAAAAAGGTACAGCACACGCCAGAAGGAACTAGGGGGAGGGATATTGCAGGGGAAGACTCTACAAACCACCAGCCTCAATAGAAAGTTGTGATGCCTGTAAAAGAGGAACAAGCCTGGCAGACTCCACAAGGGGCCACTGCAATATAACAGGATCAGAGAGCAGAGACTTTAGCCCAACAGGAAAAAGGTAAGAACTGATGGACCAAAGCTCCCAGGAAAGCCAAGCCAAGATCTTCCTTGGTGAGGGTGTTCAGGATGGAGAGAGCAGAGAAGGGGGCTCAGGGCTAGGAGGCAGGGAAGCAGGAAATAGTGCCCGGAGGGGGAGTGGGACAGAAAGGAGCAGACAGGCGTTAGGGGGAAGAGAAAAAGGAGACAAGGGGCCTGATTCTCCATGGCCTTGCACCTTGTGGCGTTGCTTAGAATAAATACACCCATTTGGATGCTTTGGGGAAAGGAGAAAAACAAGCAGGAGAAAAATTTTGCCGGCCTTTTCAGTGCATCATCAGTATTGAAAAGAAAGTTTTGGGTCAGGTTTAACTTCATCCCCTTTTTCCCTAGTAAAACAAACAGGGAAGGTGGGGAAATGGTGCTTGCTGCCCTTCTGAGCGAGAAGCCATGTGGAACCAACAGTCACCTCCTGGAACAAACAAGGCGAATAATAATCATGCTGAGCCACCCAAGTATTTCTAACAAAGGGCCTGACCCTGCAGGCTGTTCCATGTGGATGGACTGCACAGAACTCCAAGGGTGCTGGGGCCATCCCTAATGCTGATCCAGAAACTGACTCTTGGTATTGGCCAAACTCAGAGGTTGGGTTGTGTCCTCTGGGTAGAGCTTTTCTCAGCAGACTCTTCTTACCTTCATCTCTACTTCTTCCATGAGCTCCACTATATCATACGGCAGGTCCTTCTTGTTGGGTATTGGATAGCGCCCAGTCGGCCTCATGGTGCTCCCTGCCTGTGTACTGTATGCATGGCTTACGGCTGCCGTTTGCGCCCTTCCCCACAGGCTCCCTGACACAAGGAGAGGCCGAGGCTAGAGAGAGAGAGAGTGGGAAAGGCTTGTTTAGCCAGACGGATGGTTATTGGCTCCCTTCTCTGCTTAGCTGCTCTGATACTGCCTCAGAATTCATGTAAACCACACCCACTGCTAGATCTCACTTCACCATGACAACCTACACAACTGACCATTGCGAGACAGCATGGTCTAGTGTGCAGGGCACTGGGACAAATGACCTGGCTTCTATTCCTGGCTCTGCCACTGACCTGCAGCATGCTCTTCGGGGGCCTCACTTTGTGCCTCAGTTTCCCCTTCCACCCTAACTCGACCGTAAGCAGCTCAGGGCAAGGACTGTCTCTCAGGATGTGTTTGTAGAGCTCCTAGCACAATGGAGCCCTGATCTCAGCTGGGACCTCCAGGCACTATTGCAATAATGCGGCAATGACCACACTGGTGTATTATCTTCACCCTCTCCACTTCTACATGGTATCCTCTTAAAGTCACAAAGCTGTTTCTCAGAACTAACACAACACAAGCCCATCACTGCAGTACCCTACAAGAAAAAATACATCAAATTAATTAACCAAAATGAATGGTATCAACAAAGAACTAAATTTGCCACTGGCATAAATGCACCAACCTCCGGTGAATGGCTCTGTGGCCTAGGGTTTGCACCTCAGCTTTAGATGCCGGTGGTCCTGAGTTCAAATACTGGTTATGCCCTGTCCCTGAGATGTGTATCAACATCAGCAAAAATCAATAGAACCGTGCCCACTTGTGATATAGTTAGTGTATGGGCATTTAACTGACACTATGGGGAAAACAGCATTATTTCTAGAGGCTTGCTTTATAAATGTGTGTGCAATGAATTGTCCAGAAACACCTCCCTCAGTAAAGAATGACACTAGGGACTCCTAGTTTTTTTAACAAAACCCATCCCAATTCTAAGTACTGTAAAGCGGCACCACCATCCAAAGTACAATCAATTGTTGAAACCTGAGCAATTCCTACCCCATTGGCATGGGTTTAGTTAACTGGATCACATCCCTTACTTCAGAACTCTCCTGTCATTGGGTTAGCACAACGCTGCAGCTATGCTTTTGGGAGCAGCGCCTAATATGCTTTGCTGTTATGTAGCACGCTTCATCTGTACATCTCAAAGTGTTTTACACAGGAGGGTCAGTATCATTATCCCCATTCTACAGATGGGGAAACTGAAGCACGGGGTTGAAGGAAACTTGGCTACGGTCAGATAGTAAGTCAGTAGCAGAGCTAGGAATAGAATTTAGGTCCCCCGACTCTTACCACCGAACATCACGTACCCTGTTCCTGCTTTCTCCCAGAAAGGTATAATAATCCACACATACCCTGCAGCCTAGAACTTCACATATTACCATCCCAGAACCCAGATCACCTGTGCAATCTTGTGGAAATGCACTGGCTGTCACCTTACCGCCACTTTTAAATGGCAATTATACTGCTTAGATCGTAAGCACCAGGGATCTCGTTGTTCGCTGTTTGTACAGCACCTAGCACAATGCAGTCCTGGTCTCTGAGTGAGACCCAGACACTGCAGTACAAATTATTGTTATTAATCAGGGAAAGAAGTCTGACCGCATTGCTTGAAATGGTAAAACAGCTATCTCCAGCAGTCAGATCCTGATGTGGATTTGAAACCATGCTCTAAAGTGATTTAAAAAGATCCTGCAGTATATGTAAATGGCAAAATATCTAAGAGGAACTATTCTAACAATAGCTGCAGTAGTATCATTGTTAGACAAATACTGTAGTCAACCAAACATGAGTATTATCACAAAGGCCAATTGCACATATATTAAAAAAACGGAATAAGCACATTGTAGGCAATAAAAAATAATAAGATGTATGGGTCTAACTGCTCATTCTAAAGGGGAAATTCAAAAATCCGAAGAGATGAAAATCTAAGAAACATCATTGATTTGTCCTAAGTGAAAGGAAGTAACAGTTAGTAAAATAAATGTGCCCTTTATTCACCAGCTTTTTCTATTCTTCTGGTGTGGGGAAAAGCAAACAAGGAAGAGAGAGAATTGCTATCCGAACAAGTTGTGTAATTCCCTAAAGGTTTGGTTTTTTTAAATCACTTAAATAAATCTGTAACTGAACTTGCCTTCAAACAGTTCATCTTATGGAATAAGGCCAAACTAAACAATGTGCAGTTATTGGGCCCAGTCTTGTAAACTCTGACACCAGTGACAGGGGTACTACATCAATGTTAACAGTGGAGGTGCTGAAGGCAGAAAACGTGTACTTCGTTGCTATTACTACTTCAAGCCAGGAGTGCAGTAGTACCCCATACCCCTCGTTCCAGCACCTATGACCAGTGATTTTACTCTCTGACTTCAGGGGGACTAACTTCATGAGTCAGTTACATGCATAAGTGTGTGCAGGAGTGGAGCCATTGCAGCCAGTTAGAAAAGACATGTTACATTAAGAGAGACTTTTACTATTGAAAACATTTAGAAGTCCAAGAGGAGAAAAATGGACCAACTCACTGATAGTTGTACAGCAGTCACCTGTTGCTGAAATCAACCAATCGCTATATTCAGAAACTCTAGGAGAGCCTTTTCCAAAGCACTCAAGTTCAATGTCTAGTTTCTACTTCAAAATAAAAACCTCAAGCTGCCAGTTGAAATCCAGAGCCTTTTTTCCTCTCTTGATCTAGAGTTTTAATTCCATTTGGCAGTATTGAAATAAAAAGAGTATGGAATGAGGAACGAAACCAAATTAGCCGAAGAGCTGTATAATTCTCCTGCACTTGACTGCAGGGTGCAGGTAAAGAATTTTTCTGTAGAGATGAGACTCAAGAGCATAGCCACAAGGGGAACCGGGAATCCAAATCTAAGAATTTCAGATCTTGCCACAGACTTTGCCAAGTACTTTAGGTCCCCAGCCCTGTAGGTAGATCACTTCCCTAAACAATATTCATTCAAAGGACATCAGTGTTCGCCCTCCATAAATACCCTGAATGGCCAGATTCATCCCACACTGATATAAAATGCCCCAATGTCTCCTGCAGACCTCTCAACCTCCAGATTGCTTTTTTAACTGCAGTTGTCAGTACCAGCTAAACAGAACCACTATGAGATGGGTAATTTTGAGCCATTCTTAAGGAAAAGTTTCTGTTACATGCCAACTGGGGAGGACGTACTTAATAAGAAGGTGTCTTTACATTTGGTACCAAAGATTACACGGATTTTTTTGTATACAAATACCTTTGTTTTTCTTTTCATGGAGAAAATGTACATTTAGTACTGTGTTGCTGTGCTGCTGAAGGAAAAATGTTTCTGGATATTGTTGTTTACTGGAATATATGTTGTCAACTTTGTTTGAATGAAGAGCCTCAAACAAATTCCCTAAGCTGACTTTGCCTCAAGTGATTTGTTCTTTAGAAATAGCCAAATTGATTTCATTCCATGCACTTAAACAGATGAGTGTGATTTTTATTTCCATTGGAGCAAAACTGATATTTTCAATTTTTTAATTACTGCAATAAAAACATTATGGCATAGTCAATGGGAGGTTTTAATTCTTTGGAATCGGTTTGTTTTCTTTTAACCAAGATGACAAAGAATTAATGTAGCAAAATTTTGCAACCCGTACACTGTAATATCCCTGCCATATTGGAATGGGTAAAAAACTGAATGGAAAATAAAGTATAAATTGAACAAAATCCTTTTAAAATCGAAATTTCTCATAGTGTTGGACAATATACCTGTCTTGTGTTAGTCCAACATGCCCATATCGGTCTCAGGCAGTGTCTGCCAGCCAGCAGTTGTGGGCCCCGTGCTCCCATCCCGCAGGAGCAGAAAGAGGCTTGTGGGGGGAGAGGGGGAAGCGGCACAGTAGCTAACATGGGATTTCAAGTAGGGGAGGGACAGGTGGGCGAAGGAGGGATCAGGCCTGGCACAAAGTTGATGGGCTCTTTCTGCTCCCGCCTTCCCACTGCCCTCTGGTGAACACTATCAGCTGCTCCCACCTTCCTCGCCCCTCCGCTGCGGAAGTCCCTGGAGGGGAGGGGGTTACTGGAGGAGTGGGGAGCTGTATTGGAGGGGCACCATGGCATTGGGGTGGTATTAATTGTTGGAGGGTAGGCAGCATTAACTGAATTTGGGGACACCACACATAGGCCTCAAATGCGGCACTTTGTCATGCTCTAATCGACACACTTAGAATGGCTATCACGTATACTCCCTGGCTTCAGCAGTTCTTCCTACCGACTGAATCAAATCCACTGGTGCTGTGGCATGGAGCCCACCACCCATGCAATTAGCCTGGCACTGATGGCAAGAGACCTTTCCTGCCCGCTGTGCCTTGGCCCGGTGGGAAGATGCGTGCTCCAGTGAGCCTGAGGGCTAGGCCAGCAGGAGGCTGAACTCCTGGTACAGCCATCCGTGCTGGCCAGGTCAAAGGATGGGGACTAGCCAAGCAACAGCCCACTGCTCCGCCAGGGCAATAGCCCAGCCCTGCCTGGCAAAGGAGTGAAGTTACAGAAACACAGCAAAGCAGCCATTCCAGCAAACAGTGGGACAGACAGGGCTAGGGGCTTGCTTGTACCCAAAACGATGTCTGACTCTGGCAGCGGGGGAAAGATTCCCATTCCCAGACGCAGATTGCAAGAGTGGTTTATTTGAGTCACACAGTGAAGATATCCTCAAAAACAGCTGGATACGGCACAACTCTGAGCAGTGCGCTGTGCCCGAAGGCACAGGTGCCCCACAGCTAGACAGCTGTGGCTCCCACTGGCACCTGAGAAGTATGCTCTCAGGGAACTGCGGATTGCTAACCAAAAGCCCAGAGCACACCCTGCAAAGTCTGAGGCCCTGACAGAATCGTAGGACTGGCAGGTGACCTCGACAGGGCATCTAGCCCTGTCCCCTGCACTCATGGGCAGAGGGGATCTGGCAGCAGGAGGGGATTGGATCTGGCAGCAGGAGGGGGGTGGATCTGGCCCGTCTATGGAGCCCGTTCAATGCCCAGCCGGGGGCGGGAGGAGCCGCAGGAGCGGTCGGGGCTGTCACCGCCAGGGCTGGGCAGACGAAGGACGGGGAACTGGGCAGCACGAGGCAAACGCCTCTCCCCTGTCCCCGGCCGCTCCCGTGGGGAGACCCGGCTCCATCCCCCCCCCCCCGACCGGTGTTGTGCCAGCTGCTAAAGGCTGGATGCAGAGGGCAGTCCCGAGTAGCATGGGGAAACACGTTTGTTGCAAAACACCACCTGTGGTGATACGGAGCTGGGTTTCAAGCAATAGCAACCCCCACCCCCCATGACTGTGTTTTCTGCCCAAGCTGCAGGGC
>NW_020699449.1:13934789-13957169 GCF_002925995.2 Terrapene triunguis | reverse complement strand
CCGGCCCCGGCCCCGCCTGCTCCCCGGGCCGCACTCACCGAGGCGCGGCGCGGCCGCAGCAGGCGCAGGAGCGGCCCCTTCATGGCGCTGGCGGGCGGGAAGTGCCCGGGCTACAGGCAGCCGCGCACGGCGCCGGCCAGACCCTGCCCCGGCCCGCCCCGCCCCGCCAGTAGAGGGGCGGGTCCGCTGAGGTCCCCCGCGGCGCGGGGAGGGCGTCACCCCCGGCAGGGACACAGCAGCCCGGCCCGGGGTGGGGCCCGGGGGATCCAGCCCCGAACCCAGGGGAGTAGCGGGGGCTCGACGCCTCCCACACGGTGCCCGGCTCTCCCTGCCGGCCCCCACGGGGCTCACAGCGCCTTACAGAGGCGGCCGGTGTCTTCACCCGCGCTTCACAGGGGGGAAACTGAGGCACGGAGACTTGCCTGCCGTCACCCAGAGCCAGGAGCAGTCCCCCAGCCTGCCCAGCCCAAAGAGTTGGTGCACAGATGGCAGCTGAACAAGGGACTTTTCTTGCCCTGCTTTTCCTGGCTGGAGCCACAAGACGAGTGGCTAGTAGGAGCTGGGCCCAAGGTGGGTGGGTGGCAGGATCACCAAGCACATTGGAATCCCTGGAGAAGAAATAAGTGAGTGGTGAATGAATCGGTGCTTTAATCTCATCGACTTTAAGGCCAGAAGGGATCACTAGATCATCTAATCTGACCCCACCGCCCATATGTCACAGGCCACCAACACCACCCACTAATCCCACAACCACAACAAGACCAAAGTCAGTGAGACCCCCGGGAGTCTAGACTATTACATGTCACAGACAGAGAGCAGGAGGGACCGAGGTGCACCCGTGCCCAAGGCCCCTGCAATGGCAGGGAAATGACTACATGAGAGATACCCAGATAATTCTGCCAGTCACCCACACGCACATGCTGCAGAGGAAGCTGAACACCCCTCCCGCCCCCTGTCACTGCTAGTCTGACCTGCTTGAAAATGGCAGTTAGTTAGACCCTGAGCATGTGAGCAAGAACCAGCCAGCCAACACCTGAGAGAGAGAATACTCAGTGCCACCTCAAAGCCCTGGCCCTCCCTGTCCAATATCCCATCTTCAGCCATGGTCATCCCTGATGCTTCAAAGGAATCTTATAAACCCTTCCAGAATACACGGGGTGGGGGAGGGGGGGAATTCCTTCCTGACCCCTGCCAGCGGCTGGCTGAAACCCTGAAGCATGAACTTTAGGAACATAAAATGTAAACTCGCAGTGAGCCCCAGGGCTTTTGAACCCTGTCCCACATCATCATGAGCAACCATGTCCTATAATCTCACTCAAATGTGTCCAACTGTCTCTTAAAACTAATTATGGTAAGTCGTTTGCTCCATCAGCTCCTTTTGGGAGGCTGTTCTAGAACCTCACTCCTCTGATGGTAAGAAACCTTGTAATTTCCAGCCTGAATTTGTTCATGGCCAGTTCATTTGTTCTTGTGTCAGCCTTGTCCTTTAGCTTCAATAGCTCTTCATCCGCATTGGTATTTACCTCCCCCAGCAGTGTATTTAGAGAGCATGATATCCCCCTCGGCCTTCTTTTTGTGAGACTAAACAAGAGAACAGCATATTCAAAATACTTATTTCCTGAAGGTTGCCCAGATAGTGGGTTAGCAGGAAGTCTGGGGGCAGCCAGGGCCTAAGAATCTCCCTTCCATCCCCCTCTAAGGCCCAGAGTGCCAGAAACCACAATCAGCCTGGAGTGGGATTAGGGGAAAATTCAGCTTTTCATTTCAAACCGCTTAGTTTCTAGCCCTGCTCGTTGAGAACTGTGTGACTGGAGTCTGCACCCAGGGCTCAGAAACCAGGAGTCCAAAGAGGCCCCAGAGCACAGCGGAAATCTCATGGATTCTTTGAGGCCCTTCAAAAGAGATCGCTTTATTCCAAGTAAAATAATAAAATGGTTTAGTGGCTTCGTGACTTTCCCAAGGCCATGCAGCGACTCACTAACAGATCACGATTAGAACGCAAGAGTTCCTGCTTCCCCGCTCATGGTCAGTCCGGGGTCATCTCCATTTAGCACCAGGGAAAGGCAGAGTGATTGGAACCCCCTGGGGCCTATTGGTGACCACCCTCTCCCCCCCACTGTTTCAGAACCCCAGAATCAGCCCCCGCACTCTCGTGTCAGATTGAGAAGCCACGCCCAGCAAATATTTTGGATGAGTTTCCCAGGAGCATTTTAAAGAATCTCAAGAAATCCTGATGATCACTTCCTTACCCCGACACACACAATTTTAGAGGAATAATTTCCAAGCCTTTGGAGAGAAAACACCCAGGCTAACATCTGTTGACACTGTGTGCTAATCCAGTTAAACGCATTCCTGGCAACATGCCCGACAAATCCAGATCCATCCTTTGAGATAACCCCGTTTGATGTGAGTTTGTGAAGAGTGGGTTGTGGGTAGAAAAGTTTACACTAAAGAGTTTCTAATGATGTATGGGATAGACATTATGTATTGGGTTGTTATAATGTGTGCCGTGCAGTTAATGGGCAACGACTGTTTTGCTTCTGTTATGGACATCAAAGAAAATGTGCTGTGTCCAGCAGGCTTTTATCTTAGTCAAATACATTAATTAAACAGAAGGAGTAGTCAGTGTGGCCAGCTAGATCAATGCTTGCCTGTCCTCTCCAGAGCGGCTGTTCAAATTTACAGAACAGGCAGGTGTATAATTAGTTTGGGGGTTCCAGGCAAAGTTTTTGTGTAATATGGTGACTTGGGCCCAGATCCTCCAAGGAGCCAGCAATACCAGTAACTGCCATTTCACCGCTGCATGATGTCTGCTTTTTAGTTTACTGTTTCTCTGTATTTCCCCCCTTGTTTGCTTGCTGAGTTGGCCTGCAGTTCACTCATCAAAGAATGCTGATGAGGATTCGCAGAGCTACCTTAACAACATTTCAGAGGAAGGAATCCTCCACATGGGACTAATCTGTGACAAAACACCCAGAAAATAATTGATTTATGACAAGAATGAGGAGGAACTTGTATGACTTCATGACATGATGTGTGTCAGGGCTCTAAAGACAGTTGCGCTGACCTGTATGCATGCATATTTCACCCCATTACAGCTACATCAATCTAATTATTGTTGTGAGATCTATTATTAGGTAGGGGCAACATCCTAAACTGCTTAGCAAAATCAGGACAGTAACCACCTGTCATCTCAGGTCCCTCTAGGCCTGTGCTTGGAGTTGCTATGCGGTTCCTACTCTGCAGACTGTCAGCTGTTCTTCTGAGCTTGCATGAAAAACATTCCTGTTACAGAGTGGGACTTGGTGGGAGTCAGTCAGCTGCATCTGTGGAGAGCCTAACTGCCTTGTCACTTAACTGCTGTCTGCCTTCAGCTTGCTCGCTGTAAAATGGGTATATTTCCCTGCTGTGAGGACAACTTAACGCATATTGACTTAAAACATATGTTCCTCTTTGAAACAGGACTAGCTCAAAGCACTCAAACAAATTTCTTAATGTGTGTCAGCAGCGTGCACATGGACAGTTAGCTGCTGCGGTCTAGTTGTTTGTGCAGACAAGCCCTTATTTGCTCCATGCCTCAGTTTCCCCATCTGTAAAATGGGGATAATAATGCTGCTTTTGTTTTGTCCCCTTAGCCTGTAGGCTCTTCAGTGGCATGGACAGTCTTACGATGTGTTTGTGTAATATCTAGTGCAACATGGTCCTGATCTCAGTTTAAGCTTCTATGAACCACCATAATACAAAGATGGAATAGTTACATTTCAACACTCTATGTTAAAAGAACACTAAGGTTACGAAGTCAAATGCTCAAAAGTTAGGAAATGCCAGAATTAAGTTTTGCCCATATAGTTTCAGGAAAAGTCCTGCTCAGCCCCTGCAGGCCCAGGATGGAACGTGCTCAGTTGCTCTCTCGGGATGGCACATGGTCTGGTCACAGGTGGGAATTCTGAGGGGATGGAGCATGTTCAGTCCAAATGGAATCTTTGGACAATTTAGCCGCCAAACTCAAACAAGTCTATACTCAGCATGTGTGAACTGCAATTTTTCAGAAGCTTATAATTTGGCCAAATTTGGGTGGCTTTTCATAGTGACGACAAATGGCAACTCCCTGACACTAGGGCAAAATTGCCCTGCTCGATTTCAAGTCCTTGCTCCAAAACGTGGATGCACTAGAGCTTCTCAGAGAAACAACTGTAAGAATTATTTTAATATGGGCTAAACAATGTATTTAATCTCATTCTTGGAAACAACTGAAAGCACTTTAGCTGAAACTTTCCAAAAAATTCCACATGAGGCAGACACCTGGCATGGAAGATCTCAGCACAAACACTTAAAGTTTGGCAAAGTTATAGGCAACTGAGAACAGGGGCTTACAGTGGGAAGTGTCAGACAACCTGAACTAAGTATAGATACCAAGAAATAGGAACTATGGAAATAAAATGTAAAGCAAAACCCCTCTGACCCCAAATTCCCCAAAGGAAAAGAGGGTTTAGAACATTAATAAAGGGGAGAAAGGTTTGCTTTCAGGTTAAGAAGACGCCAGAGAGGAGCAAGAGCAGTTCTTTCTGTCTTCTTTCACATGGCTTAAAACTAGCAATGTTAAATGTCCAAGGTGCTTGTTCTCTTAGCTATTCAGAGTATTAGGACTACAACTCCCAGAATGCAGTTGGCTTAGCAGAGAAAGTGACCTTGAGGGTGAGCCACATGACTATGTCTAGCCATCACACAGGAAGTGTGGTGCCTGCAAGCCTCTTAAAGGTGCAGGTGCTGTTACAGCGTGGCTGTGTCCTGAGCGCTGGGTATTGTCACTAGGGGACCAAGTGTGGCTGGTGAGTAGCAAACATTCAGACTTTAAAGAATGAAATAGTATCTCTGCCTCTGCATGGCCTGTTACTGTAACTACTGAATTGCTGAAGGCCAGATGGGTATTTTTATTTTAAAGTCATGGGGCCCAATTCTGATTTCCTACACCAGTGTAAATCTCCAGTAACTCCCTTACTCCTTTGGCTGTGGTGGTGTTACTCTGGATTTAAACCAGTTTAGCTGAGCCTGCAAAATCTGACCATTATATGAAATAGAGAAGGGAATGCTGGGAATTTCATGGGCTTGTTTATGTTTAGCAGGCATTATTATTACAGTAGTGCCTAGAGGTCACACCCAGATCACAGTGCTAGGCACTGGATAGACACACAATAAAAGATAATGCTTGCCTTCAAAAGCTTAGTTTCAGGATAGCAATAGATGGTTGAACCAAGGGGACAGGGAAGGGTGGATGGGGTAACAGCAATATGGGTTGGTGGGTTTTTTTTCTTTTTGGTGTACAGAGTGTGTGCTATTTGTAGTTTGGAGTGTAGTTGTAGCCATGTTGGTCCCAGGATATTAGAGAGATAAGGTGGGTGAGTTAATATCTTTTATTGGACTAACTTCTGTTGATGAAAAAGAAAATCTTTTGAGGTATACCGAGCTCTTTTGCAGGTGCAGTTTGTAGCATGGAGTGTTTGGAGTTCTTTTGCCAAATAGAGACAAATACAATTAAGCCATCTTCACTTTTATTTCGGTCACAGTCCTGCCCGAAAGGGATAAGGTATACCTAAGCACTAGGGAATGATCAAGTACCATCACCCTTCCAAAGAAGGATCAGTTCAGTTTTGAAAAAGTTTGCACAGCTTTGGGGTAAAAAATGTCAGAACTTTATTTTTAATATTTTTTTCTGCTTTATTATAAAAATGTGGAAAATGGAGATGTAGCTGAGCAGGGTTGTGTGTGTCATGAGTTTGTTCCTCTGGATTATGGGATGCTATATTTGTACCGGCTAGTCAATTGCAATCTGCTGCCCTACTTACTTACTTCCTCTCCAAAGAGAAATGTCCCAGTGCCACACACCTATTCTAATAATCCCATCCTGCTGCAGCCTGTCTGCATCTGACTCTGTCCCTTGGGAGTGTCACACAGTGTTAGTGACCCTGTAGGCTCATTAATCATGAAGTGTACAAAACCTCTTCTTGCTTTCTTCCCTGCTCGATGGCTACTTATGCCACTGCCTACACTTTCAGCTAGCAGGGTTTAAAGATGTATGGGGCCAGATTTGCTCCAGGGTCTGTGTACACTGGGCCAGGGAGACCCCTGGTGGCTCAAGGTTCCTACAACCTCCCTTTTTCTGGAGGAGCCTTTGAGAACTGGTGCAGCCTGAATGGGTTGCAGCCCCATTCCCCTGTTGCAGCCTTCCCTGGCAGGCTCCTGGGGGTCAGACCAAAGCTGCTTTTCCCCCAGTAGAAGCCCTGGAGGAGGGCAGCAGTGGAAATGCTGCTTGATTTTCTCCGCCTCCCCCTCCCACTGCCAGGCGCCGTGAGCCAAGCAGGCGTGAGTTGCGCCTAGGAAGGGTCAATCTGGTCTGTTGAATTAAACGTACAAAGTCTCCCTTAGACTCTGATCACCTTCCCTTTCTGTGCAGTGCCACCACTCCGCACCGTGCCGGAGCACAGGGCAACGATGAAACATGCAGAGCATGACACAGAGGAGAGTGACCCTGTGGGGGGAGCAGATCGACAATGGGAATGCGAGGTCGCCTGGCAGGATGATGGAGAGGACAGGGAAAGCATCTGTGAAAGCTTCCGGCTCCTGCAGATTGACACAGGCTGTGACAGCCCAAAGGACGTTCCTGTGGGGAGCGAGAAGTGGTACTCGGTACGTACAGTATAAGGTAAGGCCCCGATCCTGCCAGTGGGCCAGTATGGGCAGCCCCTTGCAGCCAGGGGGTTTGCATGGGCTCACAGCACTGCCTGTACAGATCCCTGGCAGGATCAGGGCCTAACAGCATTACACACAAGGTCAGCTAGATGCTGGATCTATTAAAAGTAACGACTAAAACTAGAAATTATATTCTTTAACAACCCATGTTTTATTAAACAAACCCATGTAAACATTCACCGCTAGTGGAACTGGGAACTCAAACACAGCCGCATCCTGCTACAGACTGGTGCCCAGGCCGTGAAACTGACCAGTCTGTTTGTATCATCCAGGCTGAGAGACATATACAAAGTAGGGGAGAAATAGCGCAAATGTGGGAGGGGGGAAAGCCTAGTGGATCTTTCAAAGCTCTGTTCTAATGATCTGAGCCATTAGTGACTCAGGTAAGGAAGGTGGTTTCTTAGCTGTATGGTGTTTATTTTGACAGTGTTCCTTTGGTAAATGCATGACAGAGCTAGATGTAAACAAGAACTGTCATTCAGGAGCAAAGAAAATATTGGTAGAGGCTTCATCTTGCAGCCTGGAAGTCAAGTAAGTTTAGCTGGAAAGGGCTCTTATCAAGAGAAATAGACTTGATTTGTGGCTTTGTTTCCTTGGCTGTTATTGGAGTAGTTTAAAAGACAAAAATGCTTTTCAAAATAATTTTTTTTTAAATCCACCACTAAATTTTGTTGTTTAGGCCCAAACATTTAATGGCGCGTCAGTCCGGCCTATCGATTTGCCCCCACGATTTTGCACAAGCAAAAACTAAATTTGTGCACACAAATCGGGTAGGTAGGGATCTGCTCAGCGTGTGTGCACACGTTCAGGGCTATGGGTGCACAAAGCGGCAGCCAAAAACTTGGCATCCTTTTCCGAAAGTGGACTCAAACGTAGGTCTGGGTTTTAGAAAAACTGGTGAGGTCGGCACTTTAAATCTTTTGCATCTTTATGAGCTTCTCAGATCCTTTTGTTTTCTTTTGTGTTAAAAGAGGAATGTTTTGAGGAAACAGAGGCATTGGGAGAAAATAGTTACGGCAAAGAAGAAGAAGAGAAAACAGGAAAAAGAGAGGAGAAAAGCTAAACATGCTGAAGATAAAGGTACAAGCAAACTGAAAACTATGGGGTTAGCTCTTCAGCTGGTGTACACCAGCTAATCTTACAGCACCTGTGAATCTGGCTATGTGTTTTAATGACTGACTCTTAGCCTATGGCCTAGTCTACACTACGGGGACCATAGGGCATAACAACAGCACTGTAGTATCGTAGTGTAGATGCGGCATACGCCGATGGACGGGGTTTTTCCACCACTGTAGGAACACCACTTTCCCAAGGACACACCTGGCTGTATCTACACCGAGGGGGAGGTCGCTCAGGGGTGTGGATTTTTCACACCCCGGAGGGATGTAGCTATGTCAACCTAAATTTCAAGTGTAGACCGGGGCAAGGTTTTATTTTTACCGTGGAGTTAAGTCAAACGATCTACACTTCAGTTCAGTCCTCTCCAGTTAGCCTAGCTCTAGTGAAAGGGGCAACACTGCAGAATAACACCGGAGCTGCACAGAGTGACTGTGTTAACTTGACCTGCTGCCTATCCCTCTGGTCCTGCTGGCCATGGCAAATGAAAGCCCCACCCCGCTCACAGATTTGTGTGTGTGGATGAGGCTTGAGTTAACCCTGTGGTGAGGACACTCCCATGGATGCTCAGAGGGAGTTCTCCTCCAAGATTCTGCTGCTTATTGACAACACCGTATCAGGCTTTTAACACATGGGGCGGGGAATCCATTTTTAAGACTGCTTCAAAATAAGCAGCCGCCAAACATCGTGTCCAGAAATACCTCTGGAGTTCAGCACATTCATAAAGAGCCCAGTCCCCTTGTAATATAGAACTAAATCCAACGATACACTAGTGAGCAATCTACACAAGACAATGATATTGCCTTTTTTCAAACCCATCTTATATGAGCTCCTAGAACATTAGCCTGTTTGATTTTTTTGAGGCCTGTGCTTTATTAAAATGTAAATTTTACCTGGAGTTGTTTTGATCACCGTCAAAATGAAACGTCCTGCCGCTTAAGGCCTACAAAGACTTATGCGCACACATTCTTCATGTTGTGCAGGCGGGTACTTCATGTTGCTGCGTTCCCATGTACTTCAGTGGGAATCCTTATCTGCGTGAAGTTACTCACACGTTTAAGTGAGTGCAGGATAACCTCTTCAGGTACAAGTGTCTAGGAATGGGACACGCCTTTCCCATCTGAGAAATTTCTCCTCGGGAGCAATCTGTATGTGGCCCTTCTTCAGAGGCTTCTTTCCATGCAGTTACTGCAGCAAGAATCCTCTCTGAGGCCAGCAGCCCCTCGTGGAAAAGCTGAAACTTAACAATCATTTCGTGTGGATGCCACCAAGAAATTGGAGTGACAATTTACCAGCCATTGATATAAATCTGTTTCAAGCCCTGAGATCTAAGGCTGAGCATGTCCATATTGAAACCAACAAACCATCCCCTTTGTGTTTCTTTAAGGCAGCATTTCCCAGCCTGGAAAGACAGCCCCCCTTTTTGTGTGGGGGGGTCACAGTAGTTCAGGTTGTGGAACAGACGTGAGAAGCAGTGGGGATAAGGAAAGCTGCATATCCCTGGATCCTCTGTGTAACTGCAGCCCTCTTCTGCTCCTACTGTGGCCCTCAGTGGGAGGAGATCACGTGGCGAGGCAGCTGCCCGCCAGACCAAGCTTCTCTTCTCTTTCCGTGGCCCGGGGCTCAGCCCTGAGAACCCAAGGAGCACAGGACTGCAAGGGCCCTTCTGGGTCAGAGAGTCCAGTCCCCTGCTCTCCCAGGCAACCCCACTGGATAATCTTGTTCATGGACTCGTCAAGGCCCAATTTGAAAGCAGTCAGGTTGTCTGCCCCCACGGCTCCTGCTGGGAGGTTGTTCCAGACCCTCGCCCCACTGGTGGCTAGAAACCTTCTTCTCATTTCCAGCCTGAATTTACTCCTGACCAGTTTATCCCCATTGGTTCATGTGCCAGCCTTGTCCTTTGGCTTCAGTAGCTCTTCTCCCTCCCTGGTGTTTGCCCCCGGTGTGTTTATAGAGAGCAATCGGATCCCCTCCTAGCTTTCCTTTCGCTGGGCGGAGCAAGCCACGCTCTGTGAGCCTCCTCTCGTCCCCTGATCACCCTAGCAGCCCTTCTCTCCACCTCTTCCAGGCTGAATTGGTCTCCCTGGAACACGGGTGAGCGGAATTCAGTGTTACGCAAGAGGTCTGGCCCAGTGCCTTGTGCAACAGCATTAATATGTCCCTCTTTCTACTGCAAGTACCTCACCAGGGGATGTGACCGACGGAGACTCTCCCGCCCCCACACCAGCATAGCTCTGTGGGGGAGGGGCCACTGGGGGAGTGAGGGGGTGGGGAACCCAAGCAGGGAAATAGGAAAAAAGCTCCTCTGCCAGTCTGCCTCTGAGGACCCCAGCAAGAATACTAGGGCCCAGGATTTAAGGCAATGTTACAGGTGCTTGCATTATTTCAATGATTGAATTCCCTCCCTTCCCCTTCCCCTGACTCCCCCTAACACTTCCCGTCCCATCTCTCTCTTGCTCTGCGTTCCAGGTGCTGCTCACCAGCACAGCAAACGGGTTTTAAAAGTGATCACCAAGGAGCGGCTTCTGGCGGCCAAAGAGGCAGCCCCCTGGCTATGTATAGATCTGAGTATGACCAGCCACATGACGAAGAAGGTATGCGCTGCGACCGCTAACTGTCCCTAGTGCTCATGAGCCTCTTGGGGAGGAATCTTACAATGAGGTCTGCCAGCATGGGCACCTCCCTTAGGTGGGTGGGAGGTATTTAGCAGAGACCCCGTGCCAGCGGGTCCCATTGCACAGGGCCGAGCCAGCGGGTCCCATTGCGGGATTGGGGCCTGGCTGGTAAGAACAATTCATTTATATGTATCCATTTTTGACAGGTGATTCTTTTTTGTTTCCGCTACTGAAGCTTGTCTGCTGCACAACCAGGGTGTTTCCTTTTAAATAACCAATGAGCTCAGAGCTAGATTGTATGGGGGATGGGAGCTGGGGGAAGGGGTGGCTGGTTGGTCAACAGTATCTCTCAGCAAGCAGGATTGCTCTGCAAAGCTTTATCCCAGAGCTGGAGTGTCAGGAGCTACTGTAAAAAAAAAAACAAAGGCTTTTACATGGGGAAAATCCCAGCCCCCACCCACTAGGCATAGAGCTCTGCTTCCCAAGAGAGCTGCTCTGCTAGCTGCATGTATTGGTCCCTGGGAGTATCTGATTGGCCCTTCTGTCCTCGGCCTGCTTTGTACCCAGGCAGTGTGCCCCTGCCCTTGGCACGCTCTCTCTCCGAGACGCAGCGCACAGGATGGGAACCCAAGGGCAGAACAGAGCCTTGGTTACCCCACTGTCCCTGTCCAATCTAAATCTCCACCATCCCTCATGAAAAATGGCCTTTAAAACCATAGGCGCCGACTCCGTGGGTGCTCCGGGGCTGGAGCATCCACAGGGAAAAATTGGTGGGTGCTCTGCACCCACCGGCAGCTCCACGCCCCCTCCCCCCCCAGCTCACCTCTGCTCCGCCGCCTCCTCCTCCCCTGAGCGTGCTGTGTGCCCGATTTCCCCCCCTCCTCTCCTCGCGCAACAGGGAAGGAGGGGGAACACGGCGCGCTCGGGGAAGGGGCGGGGATTTGGGGAAGGGGGTCCAATGGGGCAGGGAGGGGGCACAGTTGGGGCTGGGACTTTGGGGAAGGGGTTGGAATGGGGGCGGGGCAGGGAAAGGGTGGAGTCGGGGCGGGGCCAGGGGGGGCGCAAGCACCCACCGGCGCCCGGGAAAGTTGGCGCTTATGTTTAAAGCGCCTGCTAGTCCATGAGCTCGGCCACCTCCTCAGTTTCTGCACGCTAAGCTGGGCTGGGCCGGACCCGTGCTGTGATGGGAGATCTCCAAGCTGGGCCTGAGGTGGGAGTAAGTGGTGCCCTTAGCTCTGAGCCCGTACCCATCTGGGCCACTTGTGTGCAGATGTTCGTTCTCTCTTGGAAGGAAATAAGTCGCCTTGCCGCTCAGATAAGGAGGCTGTATGGTTCCAACAAGAAAGCTGGAAAGCCGTTTTGGATTTGCCTTACTGGATTTGTGGCCGGCAGTCCTATTTCTGAAGAGTGCTTCCGAATGAACGATGGGTTTTCCAATTACCTCGTAAGTATCATAAAAGTAACGGACGTGAGTGAATTCCACAAGACAGTGGCTACTGCCCCCCTGTACACAGCAAAACATGTTGCTCCTGTGACTCCTCTCAATATAATTTAAAAGACTGTTTTTAAAACGCAGTAACACAAGCTAGGATCTTTCCCTTCTTCGTATGCCCCTCATATGAACACAGCAGCTGTGTATCTTCGTTTGAACTTCGAGACAAGTGTCTTATTCAAAGCCAATGAAACAAGAGTGAATTACACTCAGTGGGATCATAAACTGGGTGTAGAGCTGCTGCAGATGACATGGAAATTATTATTATTATTTGCATTGCTGAAGTGCCAAGCAGCCCCAGCCGTGGTCCAGGGCCCCATTGTGGTTGGTGCTGTGTGAACACCGAACAAAAAGACAGCCCCTGCTGTATTGGCGGGACACTGTTTTTTTTGGGCAGATGTGTAGTATTTGCACCTTCCTTTGATGCTTCTGGTGCTGGCCCCTGGTAGAGACAAGATACTGGGTGAGCTGGACTCTGGGTCTGACCCACTGTGTCAATCAGTGGGGAGTGCCTGGGTCGGGACTAGAGGAGACGTGACGCAGGCTCGGGTGAGTTGGGGACAGGAGTGGCTCGGGGTGTGGGGCTCCCCCAGCCTGGCCGCGGGGCGGGGCGACACTGACTGAGGTTGAGGCCCGCAATATCCATCTTGTCTCTGGGCTGTGGCGGCAGCAGCCTCCCGGCCGCCACAGCCTAAGGAGCAGGCCCGGCCGGGCCGCAGAGCAGCCGGGTCTCTACCTGGCCCGGAGAGACTCAGCATCTCCGTCCCCCGGTGTCCCGCCCACCCTGCCAGGTGCGGCACGAACAACCAGCTCCTGCCGCCACCTGCTCTGACTCTTCCACACCCTCTGTCCCCAGCTCACCAGGTATGGATCAGCCCTGCCCGTGCCACCCTCCGAACCGCTTCGTCCTGGGGCCAGCCTCAGCCTGTGCCCCCAACACCAGCCCAGCCCCTGGTTGGACCTGCTGAGCAGCGCAGATGCCCTCCCTGCTCCCGGCATGACCCCTCCCCTTTCCGTCCCCTGGGCCAAGGGAGTTGCCCTGTTCCCTCTCCTGCCAGGGCTGGGGGAGTAGCCCCACCTTCCTGAGTGAGTCTGGGGAGGAAACTTGACCCCGATGGACTGAGTAGTCTGGGAGGGCTCAGAGTTCATCAATCGTCTATCTATGCAGAAGTCCCAATTATCCCTTCTCCTACCCATTACCACCACTAAGACAGAAGCCTTGGGGAGGTGGGAATGGCTATTGAAGGGGAATTGATCATTGCCTTGTTGTGGGTTCCACCATGCCGGAACTAGTTGCTGGAGGGAACCTTAGGAAGGGTCATGTGGGGGGAGGGATAGCTCAGTGGTTTGTGAATTCAATCCTTGAGGGGGCTATTTAGGGATCTGGGGCAAAAAACTGTCTGGGGATTTATCCTGCTTTGAGCAGGGGGTTGGACTAGATGACCTCCTGAGGTCCCTTCCAAACCTGATATTCTATGAATTCACGTGTTCCGTTTTCATTGCTAACTGAGGTTTGGCTTCATGTGTGATTATACTTGGAATATGGCCTGCAGGAAGAGGGGTGTTCCATGGTTGTTGGATCTTGGACTTCACATCAGACTTGTCCAGCTCACAAATAAAAAGAGGCTTTTCCCAACAGCCAGCCCTGCAACCTCAGCCTAGAATGTCCGAGTCAAGCTGGGTTCTTTCCTCTGCGCCCAAGGTCAGACGTAGTTAAGGCTTTGTAGGCCAAACTATGACCTTAGCTAAATCTGTGTAACCCTGTCTTCAGATAGTGGCACCTGGGAAACTCCGTTGCCATCGGTGGAATTGCAGAGGAGCAGTTGATGAGAAATTTTGGCCTACATGGCTTGCCCTACAAGTGGTCACACAGCCAGTCTGTGGGAATAAAACTCAGATCCCTCAGCCAGCGTCTCCATGGGAAAAAGCCAGAGCAACTGAGGAATGAATCAAGCCCACTAAGGTTTTTGGGGCAGGGCCCATCTTTTTGTCTTGTGTGTGTACAGCACTTGGCACCATGGAGACCTGACCCCTGGATACAACTGAGCTCTATTTCCTCCAATAAACTTCACAAACTGGGCAGTTACAGGGGGAAAATGCATGACTTTGTGATAACTAATCATGGATGATATTCTAATTCTCAACAGAGGCAGTGAAGTTAGTTTGTTAGGATTATCGCTAATCTCTTTCCCTCAGTACATCTGCTAATTTTGCTCAGGAAAGAATTTAACAAAACTTGAAAATTACCAGTGGTATTTATAGATGTGGAATGTGTGTTCGTTTCTTCTGAAAAATATCTTACCCGTGTGGGTCTGAATGACCCAGAGGCCTTACCAATTCTGATATGCTTCATGTCTGAGAAGGTGTAGAGGAGCGGACTCGCGCCTGCTGCTGGTGACTTCTGGGAATTAGCTCGTTCCAGCTCTGGAACGTCCTCTGCAGGCCGGTGATCCACCTGTCCTCTGGCCCCCGTGTCCCTCCCTGGACCCCGGTGCCCTTTTACCTGGGGTGCTGGCCCTGGCAGTAACCCCTCAGTCTTAGGGTCTCCTCTCCCCAGGGAACCCCCACCCACTATTCCCACCTCACTTCAGTATAAGGCTACTGCCAGTCATCATCTAGCCCCATGCCCTGGGGCAGACTGCAGTACCAGCCTACTCATCACTGGCAAGATTGGGTTTGGACCTGCTGCCTTGGCCTAGCCCTGGGCTGCCCTCTGCAACTCCCACTACCTTTTAGCTCAATACTAGGCCGCAGCCTGGGGCTTTCCAGGCTGGAGCTCCCCAGCTCCTCAGCCTTTCCCCAGCCCTACTCCACTCAGGTACCCTGTCTCTAGCTCCCTGCAGCCAGGCCCATCTCTCTCTGAATGCAGAGAGAGACTGCCCTAGGTCTCTGGCTCCCAGCCTTTTTATACAGGCCAGCTAGGGCCTGATTGGGGCATGGTCCAGCTGTGGCTACTTCCCCAACCAGCCCAGGTCTCAGAGCTGCAGCCCTCTTCAGAGCTGCTTTCAAGCCCTTCAGGGCAGGAGTGGGTGTCTACCCCGCTACAGAAGGGTATTGGACTCTAGCTGAAGACACTTCTTGTCTATTTCATATGCGTGTTCTCCCTTTGCATTTTTCAGATGGATACCACTCCAGAAAGTTACCTTGACCTATTTCCTTTAGAGACAATTGTCTACCTCACTCCTGACTCGGAGAATGGTGAGTCCTTTGCTTGTTTGGGGGAGCTGTGGCAGGAGAGAACTCATGTTGTTACAATCTAGAGTTTATTTAAAAAAAAAAAAAATTGACCCAAGATTGGTTTGGTTTGAAAGCTTTTCTTAAACCATGTTTAAAACTACTTCAGACAGATCAGTTCCTAACTGGTGTAGCTGGGATCTCCATCTGGATCTGAGCTACATTAATCAATGCTCAAGATGTCCCAGCAATGAATGAAGGTTTAGCCCCAGATCCTTGAAGGTATTTAGATGCCTAACTCCCATTAATATCAATGGGAGTTAGGCGTTTAAATACCTTTGAATGTCTTGACCCCTGTGCTGTGTGGTTAGAACCCTGCACTTTGCAGTACTCCAGAACAGCAGGCTGGAAATTCGGTGGCTGTTTCAGATCTATCTTAAAAAAGAAAGGGTTTTACTGAATTAAACATGAAAATAAAACCGTCACTGCAGCATCCCCTTTGTGGCTTGCTATTGAATGTATTATCTGCTGCTCCTCTATTTTTAACTCACCGCCTGATGCAGAATTTCGTAGTGGAAATGTGTATCGGGTCTATGGAAGCTGTCGAAGGGTGGGTGGGTGGGTGGGGGAAACTTTGGTAGATACAGTTGGGGCCTTTGGCATGTGGTGAGGCCTGGCTCTCTGGGATTGTAGGGTAAGCACACAAGCTGCAAGTCAAAGTGATCAGCAGTGAAAGAGTTAACAAGTGTTGCCATTGTAATTTGCGTCTTCAGATTTCCCCGTTTTCAGCCCACCTCTGAGCGGTTGTTTCAGGCTCTCTACAGACTCAGGCATATGTTCATGTTTTGACAGTTTCCTTTGTAACTATTCGGGTTAGACCCCGTCCTCCAATACAAGCTTAGGGTACGGCACACAATTCTGGGGCACAGGGTGGCTTCTGCAGCACACTCCACGGCCCCAGCTTCCTGGAGCACACGGGACCCAGCTTGTGCAGAGAGAACAGTTTGAGCCAATCATTCCTCTGCAGTAGATCGGCTACTGCTAACCGGCCTAGTGTTCTGTTTAACTAGCCCTCTGTTTCCTTTCTAGCTCTGCAGGACATTGACCCCCATAGAGTGTACGTCCTCGGCGGGCTCGTAGATGAAAGCATTCAGAAGGTGCGTGCTCGGTGGAAGCTGCACCAAACACTTACAAAATCCCATGGCACCTTCAGCCAGCACTAGTGGAGCCCTGGCAGGAAATGATGCCGGAAGTCATGCAGTTTTCTCCTCTTCACTAGCAAACTATTCCTAATGTATGGTCCCAAAACTATATAGTGAATATAAGTTTGGTGACTTCCAGCCCTGCCATCTCTCCTAATCTCTGAGGCTCCCTCCTGAGTTGGATGCGCTAGCATGGACCCCTGCACCACAAAGAGTCCCAGTGGGGAACGGCTCCATCCCTCTGTAGGTTTGGGGCCGTACATGTCCCACCGTCGGACATCTTTGGCGACACAAATTACCAGAGGCCAGATAAGTCAGTGGTTTAGAAAGCCGTTGGCTCGTAGCGTTAAAGTGTTTCAAGCGTGTGATGTTGTAAGTTCCATAGCATCTGGCGCCAGACGCGAATAAATGTCTCGCTTTTTGCCCGGAGATTTAGATGTGTCGCCTTTCAAGGGGCGTGGAGTCCATAGGTAGAGGACGCTCCCCATTGCCTCTGTCCTGGAGGCACTAAACCCAGGTTCTGACAGCATGTGTCTCCCAGCTGAGGGGCACTCTTGGGCCAGGGTCTGGGTGACAGAGGTGCGGGGTGTAGGCGACGGGCAAGCTCTTGAATAAGCCAGGCCCAGACCAATCACAATTTAAAGATCATCCGTGAGGCCCACGCCCTCAGAGTATGTAGGCACCTAACTCCCATTGAAGGCAGTGGGCATTAGGGACTGAACTATTTTTGAAGGCCTAGCCCTGTGTAGAGTGCGTGCAGCCATCTAGCCTGGAGGCGACAAACACCTGGATGCAGGAGCCATGCTTGGGTGGAATGTCTGCAGGCTCCTGGCCTGTGGTAGATCGTGACAGGAACTGCCAGTTACTGCTGCTATCTGGGAATCCGGGAACAAGGATGGATCCCCGCGGATCATGTGGCGTCAGTGGAAAATACACCCTCAGTAGCTGGTGCAGACGTCCGCGCCGTCCATTCCTCCGCTGCCGACAAGCATCGCTTCTGGCCTACCGCCTCCTTCCTTTCCTGTCTGGGAGCGCCAGGAGGCTGCTGATTCCAGGGAGACAGAGCTGAATTCCCCCAGCCCGTGGCTGCTCAGACTGACTCGGTCTGCGCTCGTGGCTTCGTACAGGCCTAGGGCAGGAGGGATGGCAGGTTGGGACCCTGCCCGAGCCCCCGCACGACTGGCCCTCAGGGAGGGAATGAACTGGCTGAGGGGATTTCCCTGAGAGGAAGGAGCCAAACCGAGAGCCACTCAATCCATTCCCACGAGGCGCCGCAGATGAGGCAACAGAACTTGTCCCCCACGCCAAACCCAGGTCTAGCCTCAGCTGGAGAGCGATCAAAGGAGTCTGGACTCCAGTGTCCACCTGTTTCCACTCATTCACCTTCCACCGGGGGGGGGAGGGAGGGTAGAAACGGGATGGGAACTGGCAGGAGTTTATTGTCCCGAATGGCCTTCTGGGCAGCGGCCTGCCCATTGCTTGTTGCAAAGTATGGCTGGCAGCCCCCCTCGCAACCTTCTGGGAGGGAGATCAGTGCTCATGCTTCAGGGATGAGCTAACCTCTGCCCCTTGGGGGCTGGGAAGGAACTTCCCTGGGGGGCACGTTGTTCCGGACCTGCCCGCTGCAGACAGCTGGTGCCCCGGTCTGTTCTGGGGTGGCAGTTTCCACGGGGAATGGAGGGATGTAGCAGGGACAGCTCCAGTCTGTCTTAATTGGCTTTCCCCAGCCATGGAGGGCATGGGCCTGTCTCCCACACACCTAGCCCCTCCTAAGCAAAGGGCAATGTGTGTGCTACAAGGTCGTCAGACTGAAAGAGGTCAGGGTGCGTGCATGATCTCTTACTTTGACTTCCAGAAACTGACCTTGCAGAAGGCACAGGAGCACTCCTTGCAGACCGCTCGGCTGCCCATTGCAGAGTACATGGTGAAGAACGCCAACGTGAAGAACTACCATTCAGAGACGTTAGCAATCAATCAAGGTATGGCTCCCAGGCTGCTTACTGCCAGGTTGCCAGAATGCAGCTACAGGCCAGAGCTCTACACCATGGTATCCATCCCGGGCCAGGGAACAGGGAGGAAAGTTCAGGCCCCAGAGTTCATTGGACTAGAACAACAAAAGAAGGGGCGATATGGCTGAGTGTGTGGTGGGGCTTAGATACCAGTTTGTCTTCTGCCCAGGTATAGCAGGGGTGGAAGCTTTCTCGTCCCTCTGCCTTAACATGGGTACGTGGCCCCTCACTCTGCTGGAAAGCTAGTTCAGTGGCAGGGCCCACTCCCGTTGGCATTGCCAGCAGAAGTGCCACTGATTGTTAGCTTGGCAAAGCAAACACCTATTTGCTAAGAACTAGTCCGAGGCCAAGCTCTGTTAGACCTGGGCCAGTTTGCGTCTACACGCTGGCTGCTGCTGATCAGTGCAGTATTCAGGCTGGAGAACTGCTCCCTGACTCATGAACATTGTCTAAGGACTGAGGGCAGTAATTGCAGCAGAGTGGGAAAACAAGTTACCGTTATCCCTCGAGCCCCAAATCCCTCTCCCGCTCTTACCAAAACACGTGAATTGCTGCTGCTCAGACGAGTGGCTGGGTTCAGCGCTGCCTTGCGCATCTCTGTAGGCTGCTGTATTGGAGAACCCCCTGGTGCTGTCCATATGTGTTTTAATGAAGGTGTGGTGTGAGGAGGAAAGGATGATAAAGAGGAGCATCTAGGATGGGGTGTGTGGGTGGGTGGGTGGTGGGGACTACATGCAAGTGGCTAGAGTCTGCATGTATTTGTTGAATGCATCAGAAGACTCAGTTCTCCGATGGTCTAATCAGTGAGGGGTAGACGCAGGCACAGGAAGTAGCACTCACATCAGCTTGCCTTAATGCCAAGGTTCTCAACCACGAGTGCCGGAAGCTGTGCTCACAACGCCCACTGTCGCCCCCTGCTGAAGGGGGCCTGATTGTTTTTCCTAACGCTCCGGAGCACGCCGCTATCTTGAGGCACCCAAGTGTGTGAAAAGTTGGCCCAAGTTTAATAAACGTGAAAGTGTCCACCTTAAAGTTACAAAATGTGAAGAGCAGGGTTAGGAAACACGGAAGTGTGACTGGAGAAGCTGTTCTTAGGGGAGAGGCCCTGGTACGTTCTGCTTTTCCGGGAAGCTGTAGTTGATCCGTGGTGGCTTGTCAGGAGGTCAACATGGCTGTCAGCTAGAAGGTAGAATTTCCTAATGCCATTGATCTTTAGCTACCGATACGTGACCTCTGGTCACAAACGAGTTTCCTAGGGTGCCTGCCCATCAGATTCTAAACCATAGTATGGATGCCTGGCTGCTGTCAGCTGTCAAATCTTCCAGCCTTTGTTCTAACTAGTGACAAACGAGCCCAGATTTCCAGTGCTTGCTGTATTTAGACTGATCTTGATCACTCTTTTGGACAGTCTTTGATGCCTTATCAACTTACTATGAGACCCAGAGCTGGCCAGAAGGGCTGAAAGCTGGAGTTCCTCCTGGAAAAGGCTACGTTCTCCAGGAAACAGCTCTATGATGGAAACTGCATCTGCTTAGCAACACGCAAGAAGACTCTTGATTCTGTGATGTTAATGGGCTGCACGGCCAAAGGAAGCAAACTCCTCCCTCGTTATTTCAAGCAGCGGCATCAGCATAGCTTGTGTACAGAGAAATGTGGCTCACCTGGCATAAGGAGCTCATCAGCTTCATACATTCTACCTCATTGGTGTATTGCTGGAAAACAAGGGTCAGCCCTGGGCTTCAAATACAGACCAACTGGAACTTGTCACTTCTTGCCGGTGTTTTGTTAGTGTTTTGGAAATTGTCTGCACCACTGGCCTACCAGTTCCTCTTTGGGGCAGGGAGAAGATGTAATTAACATGACAGTTAAAACCTTAAGGGATTTTTGTACAAGTAAGCAATGTGGGGTTAAAGTAGTTAACTACACCAGTGTAGCAGTTAACTGGAACGATCTTTTTACAGGTAAAACAGCGTTCTTATCTCAAAGTTTCTCTTGTAATGCTGTACCCGTATTTCTGCTACTTAGTATCTAATTAATGACAGAGTCCTGGGGCACCTTATAGACTAACAGACATATTGGAGCATAAGCTTTCGTGGGTGAATACCCACTTCGTCAGACGCATGTGGTGGAAATTTCCAGAGGCAGGTATAAATAGGCAGGCAAGAATCAGTCTAGAGATAACGAGGTTAGTGCAATCAGTGAGCATGAGGCCCTCTTCTAGCAGTTGAGGTGTGAACACCAAGGAAGGAGAAACTGCTTCTGTAGTTGGCTAGCCATTCACAGTCTTTGTTTAATCCTGAGCTGATGGTGTCAAATTTGCAAGTGAACTGAAGCTCAGCAGTTTTTCTTTGGAGTCTGGTCCTGAAGTTTTTTGCTGCAGGATGGCTACCTTTAAATCTGCTATTCTGTGTCCAGGGAGCTTGAAGTGTTCTCATACAGGTTTTTGTATATTGCTATTCCTAATATCTGACTTGTGTCCATTTATCCATATCCTCCTCCCTTGTTGTTCACACCTCAACTGCTAGAAGAGGGCCTCGTCCTCCCTGATTGCACTAACCTCGTTATCTCTAGCCTGATTCTTGCCTGCATATTTATACCTGTCTTTGGAAATTTCCACTACATGCATCCCATGAAGTGGGTATTCACCCACCAAAGCTTATGCTCCAATACGTCTGTTAGTCTATAAGGTTCTCCAGGACTCAGTCTCGATCTGTAAAAAGTGACAAACACGGCTACCCCTCTGATACTTATCTAATTAATGTTATAATAGAATATTTATTCTTGATTCCCCCACCCCCCTAGGAACCACTGATGGCTGCTCTCTTGAAACAAGCAATAGGATGAAAACAGTTCTTGCAGGGAAGATGCCCTAAATCGAGACTGTTGCCCCACTTTACCTATTCACCTTCTGTAAGCTGTGGTGTGTTATACTGCCAGGATATATTCCAGGAAGAAAGGAAGCATAAACATTTTTAAGTATAAAGTGCACATAAAGGGAAGTTCGTTAGCTTATCCAGTGCTGTTGCCACCTACCTTTGTTGAACACACTCCCCCCCCCGCCATTTAAATGGGGGGGGGGAACACCCAAACTAGATTTAGAAGGCCTGAGTCTCATTCCAGTGGGGGGCTGTGTGCACTGCAGCTGGGGGTGTGATTTGCAGCTTGTAGCAATGTACCAGCACTAGCTGTACTCTACCTAGCTCGCTAAAAGTGGAAGTGAAGATGCTGTAGCATGAGCTTTTGTGCAGGCCACATAAATGAGTATTCATGGGCAGGCAGGCACACTTCTGAAACCTACCCTGTGGCATCCTCTCTCTGCTATTTTCTAAAGTGCAGGAATGTCTACATGAGCGGCAAATGACACCCACAGCTGCTGTACAGCCACATCCTAGGACTCCTTTATGCGGCCGGAGATGTGGATGGGGCCTTAATGTACCTGAGAGTTGGACTCAAAGTATTTAAAGATCTAGCTAACAAACAGCTGCAGGTGCTGTGGCTGGCTGCAATGTTTACTCCTGGGGGAATTCTGCGCATGCGCAGCATTCATGGGCCAAGAAGAATTTTCTTTTTCCCTGCAGCAAATAACTTCTGAGGGAAAGTTGCTGAAGTTATGCCTTTTGCCCACCAGGGGCCACTGTGGCACTAGAACAGAACAGCTGCTTCAGGGCTAGCCCCATCTGCTGATAGGGAAGAGAAGGTAGCACCCTGCCTGTGGGGCCAGGTCAGGAGACAGGGGATATGGGGGGGGGACGGACACAGTGTGGGGCATATGGGTCTGCTGGGGTGTGTGTGTCACAGATAGGTTCATAAGGGACATTGAGGGAGGACAGACTGGGGCAGGGGCTGAATGGGAGAGGAGGTGGAGGTGCGGGGCCCTAGGGGGACACAGGGGAGAGGGTGCAGGGACACATGGGGATGAGGGGTAGCTGCGTGGGGGCACAGGGGCACATGGGGTAAGGGGTAGCTGGGTGGGGGCATAGGGACACATGGGGGTAAGGGGTAGCTGAGTGGGGGCACGGGGACAC
>NW_020699449.1:13886044-13924789 GCF_002925995.2 Terrapene triunguis | reverse complement strand
TGGCCTCTCAGAGTTGGTAAGACAACTCCCACCTGTTCATGCTCTCTGTATGTGTGTATATATATCTCCTCAATGTTTCACTCTATATGCATCCGAAGAAGTGGGTTGTGGCCCACGAAAGCTTATGCTCTAATAAATTTGTTAGTCTTTAAGGTGCCACAAGTACTCCTGTTCTTCCTAGGAGAAAACTCTGCACCTGACCTGTGTCTACGGTGACAGATGCTCCTAAGTGATTAGTCAACTCGCCACCCTTCGTTGAAAAAGGCGACTAGTTCTTACCTTCTTCCGTGGAGATGCGGTGGGTCTGCTGCTTAGCCTCCCCCCACATGAATATGGTGATGCCCGAGTCGACACACAGCCTGTAGTAACCTGCGATGAGGCAGGCGAGATCCTTGGCACTGTTTGATTCTAGCATCAGCGTCAGCAACTGTAACGAAAAAAAATGTGTTAGGCCCCCTACGTGACCTGCAGAGATGTACACTAAATAAAAGGACATTCCCCATCTCCCAGATACGGAGAGGTGAATTACAGAGTGGGCCACAAGGAGGAAGGGAAAACAGATTTTTCTTTGATGCCCAGTGTCCTACTGACGAAGGACCAGCCAAATATTTTTAAAAGGAATCTCATTTTCCTTGACCGGGCTGCATCTTTTCTAATGGCTCTCCTGTCTCCCTTTGCATTGTATCCAATGCAAAATATTTTACCTTAAAAGAATTGTCAAGGGACAGTTAAATTCTGATAAATACAGTCTGCTAGCGCGTCAAATGGTTAGGCACTCGGAGACAAGACAGTGTTAAAGCACATTGGTCATGATAGCCAGTGATATACTATAAAAGTAACTAGGAAAAAAAGTCCCACCACTGCATTTATGAGGATAACAGAAACAGCAAAACAAACGCGTCGCTGTCTTTACTAGCATTAAGAATTCAATTAGACCAGGTGTAGGCAAGCTATGGCACGCGTGCCAAAGGCGGCACGCAAGCTGATTTTCAGTGGCACTCACACTGCCCGGGTCCTGGCCACCGGTCCGGGGGGCTCTGCATTTTAATTTAATTTTAAATGAAGCTTCTTAAACATTTTTAAAACCTTATTTACTTTACATACAACAATAGTTTAGTTCTATATTATAGACTTATAGAAAGAGACCTTCTAAAAAAGTTAAAATGTATTACTGGCAGGGGCGGCTCTATGTATGTCACCGCCCCAAGCACGGCAGTCAGGCTGCCTTCGGCGGCATGCCTGTGGGAGGTCTGCTGGTCACACGGATTCGGCGGCATGCCTGTGGGAGGTCCTCCAGTCCCGTGGCTTTGGCGTGCCCACCGCCGAAGCCGAGGGACCTCCCGCAGGCATGCCGCTGAAGGCAGCCTGACTGCCGCCCTCACGGCGACCGGCAGGATGCCCCCGGGGACTTGCCGCCCCAGGCACGCGCTTGCTGTGCTGGTGCCTGGAGCCGCCCCTGATTACTGGCACGCGAAACCTTAAATCAGAGTGAATAAATGAAGACTCGGCACATCACTTCTGAAAGGTTGCCGACCCCTGAATTAGACTGTCAGATCGTTGAGAAGATGGAAGAGCAACGCTCCCGACACACGCCTCATTGGAAGCTGCCATTACCTTCACATCCTGAAGGTAGATTTTTACCATGCTCGCTTTCTCAGACTCTTCGGTAAGCTCTAGCCTGCCGATGTTAGCAAACTCTGCCAGGGGGCTTATGATGTTGAGCTTGTTATTGATAATCTGGCTGATTCCATACTTCGCTCCGACCAGCAAGGCGACATACGATTCCCTGTCCTGTAGCTACCGGAGAAAGGTGGGTTAGAATCCAGCCTTAATAGAAATCTAAACAGGAACCTCGTGACAAGGCGGGACGTAGAATCCTGAGTTGTGCGTTACGGCTTGGCACGTTTCAATTAGGGGAAGCGGCCAACTTTTACTGGCCCCCGAACCTGACTAGTTTGTAGCTCCAGAGACAGCTCCCAGAGACAGAGACTAAAGTGAGATGGAGGCTGCCTGTCTCACCTGGTACATCTACATGGTCACTGGGAGGGTGCTACCCTGCACGGCTGGACGGAGGCGAGCTAGCGTGCTAGAAATAGCAGTGTGGCTGCGGTGGCACGGGTGGTGGCTCAGGCTAGCTGCCCGCGTACGTACCCACAGGATCGGGCAGCACTGTACTTGGGCAGCTGGCCACGCTGGCGCTAGCTGCCTATCCGTGCTGGGAGGATCCTCCCAGCTGCAGGGCCGGTTCTAGGGTTCCCGTACCGTGGGGGGGGGGGGGGGGGGGGGGGTATTTGCGCGCTCCTGGCTGTTGCTATTCAAACAACAAGCCACCTTCCAGAAGGCCAAAGGCTAGTTCCACTCCTGGAAAATTGGGGATTTTAAGAGTTTAAAACAGTAAAATGTGGCGACTGTGGCCGGTATTTTGCTGTGATTTAGAATTTCTATAAAGGATGAAGACTCTCCAACCTGCTGTTCCGCTGGCTAACTCTGGACACCTTTGCACATAGTTTGGCCTTTCTGACAATCCATCGGGGGCCCCCTGAAGATCTTTTTTTGGGCAGGGGGGAATGTCCCCTTTTCTGCCCCTCACTCTGCCAGCGCCAGGCCTGCCCACCTGCTGTGGAGACGTACCCACCTGTGGTGGAGACACGGAGCCGGTGGGGGATGGCCAGGACTTGGGGTTGCCAGGGCCTCTGTTGAGCTGACGGAGAGTTGTTGGTCTCCCGGGAAGGGACACCAGCCCACCACATGGAGCTCCAGCCCCACTACCCACACTTGGGCAGGTGGGGCTCTTTCATTATATCCATTGGGTTTGGTGGGACTTTAGGGGTTGTTGTTGCAAGATCATGTGTTTAACATCCTGGCTTCCTTTGCCTGCTCCCGTCCCCATCTTTTAATTTACCCCTGTCCCTCGTGGGAATAAAATGCTGGGCATCTTTCTGTCGGTCCTTCATTTACCATAGCTGGTTGTCAGATGGGCTGCGGGCTTCGGCACCGAGCGCTGCGAACCTGGGGCTTGTCGGCCCCAAGGTGGCTCACCGAGGAGAGAGGATTAATGGGATCTCCCTCCCATGGGCATCTACATCCTTTTAAGTGACCCCCCCAGATTCTAACGATCCATTTGTAAGACATTCCGCCACTCAAGAGCCAGGACGGAGCCCCCTTCCTCCCAACGTGGCTGCCCCGTCAATCTCATGGCAGAGGCGCACACTGGGGTGATCAGCGCCCAGGCGCATCGCTACACCCTCCGCTCTCCCGGAGCTGTCGGCAGGGGGAGGGGAACAAGAGTTCTGTGCTCTGAAACGTTTTAGTCCCCTACTGCCCAAGAAAATCTATCTATCTACTATGAAATATTGACATTTCCCTACAGAAAACAGACACTGTTCTGGAAAAATTTAATTGAATCAAAAACCCAATTTTCCACTGACAGGCTAGAGATGGAAAATGTTCAACTCGTCCTACTCAGCGTGAATACGGATAGAGCAATAGTAATCCACTGGTGAGCAGAGCCGTCCCTTGGGTACGGCGAATCAGGGGGACCGCCCCGGGCCCCGTGCTTTGGGGGGCCCCGTAGGAAGCAGGCAGGGAGGTGAGGCGGGTGGGCGAGCAGGGTGAGGAGGCAAACGGGGGGGGGGGGGGGGGGGGGGGGGGGGGGGGGGGTCGAGGAGTAGCCCCCCTACCGGAACCTCCTCCTCCCCCCAGTGCCTCCTGCCCGTCGACAGGCCCCGCCGATCAGCACCTCCCCCCTCTCTCAGTGCCTGCTGCGGATCAGCAGTTTTGCGGGGTCAGAAGGTGCTGGGGGGGGAGCGAGGGCGCAGCGCACTTGGGGGAGGGGGCGGAACTGGGCAGAGAAGAGGGGGAGCGGAGCGGGAGTGGGAAGAAGCAGGGCAGGGGTGGGGCCTTGGGAGAAAAGGGTGGAGTGGGGGCAGAGCGGGGGGGGGGGAGAGTATCCTCTGGCAGATTAGAAACTCGCCACCAATGTCCCGGGCCCCGCACGCCCCTAGGGACAGCCCTGCTGGTGAGTGTTCATTCCAGGCCCCCGTCTCCACCTGGTCCTCAGAGGACATGAGCATCACAACTGCCAGGTCTAGAACCTGGCTCTCTAGCATAAACTGTGGCAGTTCTGCTCTTAGCTCTGGAGGTCCTTGATTCAATCCCATGGGTCAGGCAAGGTTGTGTCATGCCTTATGTCAAGAGACCTTCTTTCAAAGGGAAAACATCAGAGAATCATAGAATATCAGGGTTGGAAGGGACCTCAGGTGGTCATCTAGTCCAACCCCCTGCTCAAAGCAGGACAAACCCCAACTAAATCATCCCAGCCAGGGCTTTGTCAAGCCAGGCCTTAAAAACCTCTAAGGAGATTCCACCACCTCCCCTAGGGAACCCATTCCAGTGCTTCACCACCCTCCTAGTGAAATAGTGTTTCCTGATATCCAACCTAGACCTCCCTCACCGCAACTTGAGACCATTGCTCCTTGTTCTGTCATCTGCCACCACTGAGAACAGCCGAGCTCCATCTTCTTTGGAACCCCCTTTCAGGTAGTTGAAGGCTGCTATCAAATCCCCCCTCACTCTTCTCTTCTGCAGACTAAATAAGCCCAGTTCCCTCAGCCTCTCCTCATAAGTCATGTGCCCCAGCCCCCTAATAATTTTTGTTGCCCTCCACTGGACTCTCTCCAATTTGTCCACATCCTTTCTGTAGTGGGGGGGCCCACAACTGGACGCAATACTCCAGATGTGGCCTCACCAGTGCCGAATAGAGGGGAATAATCACTTCCCTCGATCTGCTGGCAATGCTCCTACTAATGCAGCCCCATATGCCGTTAGCCTTCTTGGCAACAAGGGCACACTGTTGACTCATCCATTTTCAGGGGAGGTTAAATCTTGGCCCAAATCAACGTCAGTGTATTTTTTTTAAATGGCATTTAAAATATTCTCAGATCTTCAAAGGGCATTAGAACCTGCCCATGGAACAATGGACCAATCACATCTGAAGACCCACAAGACCCACACTGAATGCCACACCTGTGCTTTTTAACAACACATAAATAAAAGGATCCTCGGTGAATGGTTTTATGGTCTTGACTTCAAAGGAGCTATGCTGGTTCGCATTGGCTGAGGCTCTGACCCAGGATTTAGAATGCGACTGCTGGAAAGGGCCCAAGAGAAATGCGCACGTTTAGTTGAAGCAGCAGCGCCAACACTCCCGATGGGGAGCGGTCCATAGGCAGCGTTGCAGAGGGGAGCGCAGGGGAGGGATGTGAAGGAAGACATGGGGAAGCTTTACGGATTGTTCCAGGGAGCTGCTCTGATGCAGAACTGGGAGAAAGCGTGAAGGTGGTTGAGGGCAAATACGACTAATGGGTGATAAAGCGAGTGTTGCTGGCAGAACAAATCTGCGGGAGACACCCCAGCAGCAAGTTAATGGGTTGTCTTTGACTCTCAGCTGTTAAAAAAATTAGACATCCTGCTTTACAGAAAGTGCGCTTTAATCAAGACGAGGCTTGGTCAGTTTCAGCATAGCGCTAAAAATGACTTCCATTGCACGAGTTTGTTTTCCACAGCATGGTAACACAACACACAGAAGGGATGGCCAGAGAAAACACAAAGGTTTGCCAAAATCACAGACAAATGAATGCACATACCATTAGGGTGGCATTAAAGATTTTCCCGCTATACATTTTCAGGTCTCCAAGTATCTGCAGGTAGCTCAGACGCACCTGTGTGGCCGAGAGGACGTGCTTGGATTTTAAAGAAAAGAAATATTGCTGAGAAAGTTACAAACCAACCACTGGGACAAGTCGGGTGTGTGGGTAAAGGGGTTTCTAATTTGTTTATTTGGATCTAACCAGACGTGTACAGTGCACAGGACTGGATGGATTTGAGACACACACACAGACAGAAAAAACAACCTCTGACTAGATGACTGCCCTCCTCCTATGCACAGCAGGCAAGAATTCAGTTCCAGGGCACACTAAGGCAAAGCTGGCAGCCCAGGGGGTCACTGGGAATAATCTGCTTAGGAGGAGACCCAACTTTGTGACTTCTGGCTCCCATCTCTGACAACCCTGTTGACCAGGGCTGGTCTACACCTGCAGAAGCAGTGCACAAGCAATGCTAATGCTGGGAGAAATAGCTGCACCAAAGGAGAGGGGACTGAGCCAGAAGAATAAAGAGGTGCAATGCAGCCCCCATGAAGACCAAATAAAATGCAGTAGCAAGGCTGGGAGGACCCCAGCTGGAGAAGGCGGGTGTAGAGCATGGTGCTAAAACCATCTCGGCTCAGTCCCACTGAGGCTGGGCTCAGTGGCCGAGCCGGATGGCTTTCATTGAGTGACCTCACACACATGCATAGGTTCTACCTTTTGTCTCGGGTCCAGTAAGATTTGGTTCCTTTTCATGTGAAAGCTGATGGCTTTCTTGATGTCTTTGCCTTTCATGTTTCGGAGTAAAGTCGGAGATATAAAGTTTTCTATTCCCCAGTCCTTCCTGCCATGAAGACAGAGCAGATGGGTATGGCTCAAAGAGACATTACGGGCTTGTTGCACAAATTCCTGGCTGAGTTTCTCTGGCCTGTGTCATACAGGTCAGACTAGGTGATTATAATGGTCCCTTCTGGCCTCAATCTATGGACTGAGGGTCCGTTCGTAAAGTGCACTTTGCTTTGCTTAAAAGATTATTATATTTTGGTGTCTTTTGGGTTAACGGTTCCCGCCCGTCTAAGATTAGAGGCCAGTTGTTCCAATGGAGAATTTTTCCAACGTAATAAGTATTACTTGCTAATTAAGCACATCATGGAGTTTTCTCTTGATGCGTCTGTCTATTCCTTTGTTAGTCGGGGCATGGCATATTTGACTATAAATAATAAGTCAGTGACAGAGGTGAACACATAACCCAACTGGGGCTGCACGTATTAAGCTACAAATGTCTGGGCTATTACTTCACAATGGCCCCTTTACAATTTTTAGTAGTGATGTTGTTTTACCAGAACAACCCATGCAATAAGCGTGTCTGCCTAGGAAGGGGACATGCACGCTATAGATTTGCTGGGGGCCATTCCTGGGCAGTTATGACTTTGGCTACTGCACTCAGAACTCCCAATAAACACGCCGGCAAGAGGCAACCTTTATTTAAATGAAATCCTGCCCCGTGCAACAATAACTACCTAACACGTTACAGTAGTGCGGCTGTAGAGGCCCACCGGCGGACATTTCTAGCTGTTACACCATGCGAGCAGTTTAGAAGGGAGATATGAGAGAGTTGGTTTTGTGCAGCCATCTCAAACTGCTACTCATCTATCTCTAAAAGGATCTGCATAACCAATATATGGAATCGGTATTAAACAACAAGGACAAAGCACATTCCAATCTACTACCACTGCCCTGACCTAGCCACCTTCCATTTCTCTGGTGCCTATCACAGCCCCAGTACAAAAGATATAAGGGACCTGGGTCAGCTAGAACGGCAGAGAATTTTCCACTTACTCTATATATTTGAAAGAGACTTTCTGCGGCTGGGCGCAGGCATAAATCCGCTCTTGTATATGCAGCGCTGCCAGGCGCAGGGCCACGCTGCACTTCATTTCGACAGCAAATCGCTCCTGAAGCACATCGCTGCAGCTCTGGAACGGACACAGCCAGGTTAACGCGCGCAGGGGGCACGGCAAAGAGGAAGAATGACTTTGCTTGGGTGTCCCCTTTTTGCCTGGCTCAACCATTTTTGATTCATATGTGAAGGGCGCCATAGGCGCCGACTTCCCCGCTTTCCCCTGGGTGCTTGACCCCCACTCTGCCCCCGGACCCGCCCCCACTCCATCCCTTCCATGTGACCCCGCCTCTGCCCCACCCCATCCCACCCCTGCCACAAAGTCCCTGCCCCAACTCTGCCCCCTCCCTGCCCCTATTCCAACCCCTTCCCCAAATCCCCGCCCCGGCCCCGCCTCCTCCCCTGAGCGCGCCACGTTCCTGCTCCTTCCCCTTCCTCCCAGCACGCCGCCAAACAGTTGTTTGGCGGCAGCTGGGGGGAAGCACTGGGAGGTAGGCGGAGGAGCGGGGATGTGGCGCGCTCGGGGCGGGGGAGGAGGATGAGGTGGGGGGGGCTGACGGGAGCTTGGCTGCCAATGGGTGCAGAGCACCCACTAATTTTTCCCCGTGGGTGCTCCAGCCCCAGAGCACCCACGGAGTCGGCGCCTGTGAAGGGCACAAGTAATTAACAAGTCAAGGCTCAGATTAGGAATCACTAAGCCACTCAGAGCCAGATAATGTCCACGCAGCTTTTGGCACCAGTTTAACAATAGTGATTTAAATACACCTCTACCCCGATATAACGCTGTCCTCGGGAGCCAAAAAATCTTACCGCGTTACAGGTGAAACCGCGTTATATTGAACTTGCTTTGATCCGCCGGAGTGCGCAGCCCCGCCCCCCCGGAGCGCAGCTTTACCGCGTTATATCCGAGTTCATGTTATATCGGGTCGCGTTATATCAGGGTAGAGGTGTATCACACTTCACCTTAAATGGGAGGCAAGGCCTTAGGACACAAAGGGTTATCAATACAGTATGGGACATTCCGTTTTCACCTGCAAATAAAGGTATTCAAAGGTAACTGGATCTTCTTGTAGGAGGTCCAACGGATCCTTAGGGATAAAGCAGACTCTGAAGAGACACCGGTAATCATGGGAGTCTTTCCTTTGGACCACCTGGAACAAACAAAATAAAACTGCGTTAAACAATAGCAGCTCCTCGAATCCCTCATTGAATAAACCCATCCTTGACCAGCAGGTGCAATGAATTGGCACAGGGCAGCCCTTCACACGCTACAGAACAAAGCACTCGGCGTCTGGGTTGGGGGCAAGTCGGCCACTCTCTCTAGTGACAAGGAGGCACGAATGACTCTTTGGGAGGGAAGCAACATGAGAAGTAAAGTCAGATGAAGTGGAGGCTACTCCACTGCAGAACTTCATTAAGGACTCCACAACCTCCCAGAAAAGCCATTAAAATGATTGATTTGTACTGGGCTGTGCCCAGAGCCCTAGGTGCTGCACCGTTGCACAGAGATAGGCTCTGCCCCAGCGAGGTTACAGTTTAATTGGGATCAGGGTACAACAAGGGCACAACAACTAGTCCAAATCCAATCACACTATTTCAGCTGGGACAATAACAAGTTGGGGCAAAGGACCTGTACCCTGGTCTCAGTGTCATAAATATAAATCTTGTGAATACGTAATGCTACAAACCCTACACCAGAGACTGATCACATGGCCCTACTATGACAACAGAGGAAAGCACTTAAAAAACCAAAAAAAAGACAGAGAAGATTAAAATGCTATTTGTGCTGCCGAAATGTCAACTAAACCTTCTGAAAGTCACTGGATTATATTAGCATATTTTATTTTGGATAAACCCAGAACTGACTCATCAACTGGCTGGAAAGAGAAGGTCCCAAAGGGTACGTCTATACTTACCTCCGGGTTCGGCGGTAAGCAATCGATCTTCTGGGATCGATTTATCGCGTCTTGTCTAGACACGATAAATCGATCCCGGAAGTGCTCGCCATCGACGCTGGTACTCCTGCTCCGCGAGAGGAGTACGCGGAATCGACGGGGGAGCCTGCCTGCCGCGTGTGGACCTTTGGTAAGTATCTTTAAGTTCGAACTAAGGTACTTCGACTTCAGCTACGTTATTCACGTAGCTGAAGTTGCGTATCTTAGTTCGAACTGGGGGGTTAGTGTGGACCAGCCCAAAGAGACGTATGCCTGGTATTTAGTAACGGGATCTTAACGAGTGAGCCTCCACATCTTGCGCCTGTCTCCCTGACTGGGGAGATGTCCGGGAGTGAGGAAGGGCTGCTCAGATTCTTAGCTCAAAGTTAGGAACATAAAGTACCTGGGAAATAAAGATAAGAAATAGAAATGCTAGAGGTGGGATTTGCAAATAGCGCTCGGGGTTGGCCTAACTCTGCCGGGGCAAAACTCCCATTGACTTCAAAGGGAAGCCCAGCCAGGCAACCCCTCGCCGACTGCTTTGGAAAACCGCCGCCTCGATTTCTTTTTATATAGTCCCAGATAAATGGTCCTCCAGAAAAGGGCACCTCTGAAGGAGCAGGGATTGGCCACACTGGACAGGGCAGGCCAGTGCTCGGAGGTGGTCTAGGGAAATCCTCTTACTAGATGCCGAGCTGGTGGGTCTTGCTCACATGTCCAGGGTCAAGATGATCACCTGGTCTGGGGTCGAGGAGGAATTTTCCCCGAGGTCAGATTAGCAGGGACCTTGGGCGCTTTTCACCTCCCTTTGCAGCCTGCACCACGGACCACTTGCTGGGATCATCTGGGCACGCCACACACAATGTATTCCTTGCCATTGCTGCTGCTTGGCCTCTCCTCTTCTCTGCCTGGGGCGCATGATGGCCTGAGGCCTGAAATGCTTTAGTCTAACTGAAGCTTTTGGGCTCAGTTTAGGGGGATCTTGGTGACACTTAACGGCCTGTGATATAAAGGGGTTCAGATTACATGGCCTTATTGCTACGAAACGAGGGCAGCAGGAAGAAGCGTCAGCAAAACAAGCCGGCCACGAGAGCTGCCCGCTGCCGTCTGCAGGAACGGAGCGAGGTGCTACGAACGTTTACGCTCTGGCGGTGCTGTGTCTCGGTTCCGTCACCAGAGCAGCAAGGCCAGGCTGCCGTGCCGTCACCAGTTAGCGCGCGTGGGACAGGCAGAGCTAGGACGGCGGCGTCTCTGGGGAGGCAAAGCCGCTCCGAATCCCCAGTTTGACGCGGGAGCTCGTGATCGGGTCTCGCACTCAGCCACTGACCTCCTCCTTCCCCCAACCCACCAAATCCCCTTCCTGCCACCCAACACTCCCTCCCCCGTCCCCGTTTAGTCTGCACAACCTGGGCGTCCTTGGAGATGTGTCCAGGGAAATGTCAGCCGCTGGGCCAGGGCTCTTTTCTAAGCGGGTTGCATGACAAAGGCTGCCTTGCTGAGACAGGCAAGGCAGGAGCTCCGCAGGAAGCACTGACCTGCTCGATGAGCTCGTCCTCGTGCAGCAGGTAGAGCTTAGAAATGTTGTACTGTTCTTCCAAGGCCAGGGCGAAGTGCTCAATGCTCTGGATGGAGAGCTTCTCTTTCAAGGTGAGGATTATGTCCTGCCAATGGAAGACACAAGGGACAATCTGCTTTCAGGCATTTTAAATACAACAGCCGGGCATCACTAGGATACGTAACGGGATTGGATGTTAATGAAGAGGCTCTAGATTCCAGCATGCTAACGACAGCTCTGCAAGGTAATCATGGACTTTTCAGCTGGAAGGGCTGCATTTGAGATCAGAGAGACTCCCTTCCCGGACGCTCCCTCCCGCTGCCATGGCACAGTGGTGATGGTTTTCCCACAACCCATTATAGACCAGATGGGGCGACAGGCTCATTTTACTACCACCGTTTGGATACTTCCTTTGACAGGCTCTTTGGGAGCTTGGCATCTTCGCCAGCTCTTCAAGGATGATTTAGTTGGGGTTGGTCCTGCTTTGAGCAGGGGTTGGACTAGATGACCTCTGAGGTCTCTCGCAACCCTAATCTTCTATGATTCTTCTATGATTCTAAGTCTAAATTCTCATGGTACCCAATCCAGGCCATTAACCCTGTCTCTTCTCTCGCTCCAAGGTTCCTCATTAGTTCCTTCTGGACTTCTAGTTTCCTGACCCCTCTATACCTCCCTTATCCCTTTGCCTCTGCCCTTCCAGCCGGCCTGATTTCAGCAACCCTCCTTTGGGTGAATGGCAGCATGAACAGCAATCACTCTCCCACGCTTATTGCTCCACTGCCCTGCTGAAGGTGAAGTCCCAATGCGTTCCCAGGCCTGCCTGCAGATCTTCCATACCTGCTGTACCGCTAGAGTTTATCCTAAGCAATTTTAAAACCTAACGGCTTCATTTGCGAACTGCTGAGCACCTGCAGCTCTATGTCAACCTAGGTGTTGAGCAGGTCCAAAAAAATTGGGCTGTGAAAGCCCAGAGCCTATTTCCATTCTCCACTCCCTGCTCCCCAAATCCGGTAAGCTTTGTATCTACCCATCGGGGGTCCATGTTCTCTAGATCGTCTCGGAGAATCAATTCCTGGTATATTTTTACCTTTTGTGAAGTAGCACAGATTAAATGGAGGAATAATGGTAGCCAACCAAGCCACAATACCTTCACCGTCGTGGTGGTGTCAAATTTGAAAGCCTTCGTCTGTCCATTTTCCAAGTACACCTTGAGAACATTCGGCACGCACAGAAGAGCATTCCCCTGCACAACAAAACAAACTGGGAGGTCAAGTGTCAGCACCGTAGGTCAAGGGTTTTTGGTATTCTGGGACTGCATCAAGGGCTCATCTTTGGTAATGCAACAAATACAGATTTAAATGCAAAACTTTCTCCACCTTGAAATAAAGCCCCATTCACGACATGTTAGCATTATATCTTGCTATGAGACAAAGGACAAAAGAGGCATCAAGTGACAAATTCACCCCGATAAAAATCCCACTCAAATCAGTGGGTCCCACCAAAAATGAATTTGGTCCAGTTCCTATTGCGGGACCGAAGAATGATGATTTATTACAGAGAAAGGTAACACATTTATGCTACTGTCATCGAGCCAAGTTTTGTTGGTCTCACATTAGTAGCCTCAAGAGGCCAGACCCTCAGCTGGGTAAATCCCAGGGGGGGAGGGATAGCTCAGTTGTTTGAGCATTAGCCTGCTAAACCCAAGGTTGTGAGTTCAATCCTTGAGGGAGCCATTTAGGGAACTGGGGTAAAAATCTGTCTGGGGATTAGTCCTGCTTTGAGCAGGGGGTTGGACTAGATGACCTCCTGAGGTCCCTTCCAACCCTGATGGTCTATAATTCTCTGATTAAATCAAACCTATTGGGTTACATATCTCCATTGATTTCAGTGAAACGATGCCAGTTTATACCAGATGAGGATCTAACCCAAAGTGTCCGGTGAGGCTGCTGGCAGAAATAAGACGTTGCTGTTGTTTTGTAACATCAGCTCACAAGTCATCTTGGAATCTATATACAGAGCTTGGGGACAAATTAAAAACCACACGTTGTTGCTGACGCTACATTCAACATGTGTAATGATTATGTTCCACCTTTAGCAATTATTGTAGGCTCTCTTTCTGCTAGTCCAGCCAAGTTGATAATTTTAGTCTTTCTTGGCAGAATCTTGTAGACTATTTAAAAATTAATTCTAAAAATGTAGGCCCAGCTCCTCAACTGGCGCAAACAGTCATTGCTCCATTGACTACAGAGGCACTACACCGATTTACGCCAGTTTAGGATTTGGTCTACAGCGTCCAAATCTACCTAAAATATGTACTGATGTTCACCCTTGCATGACCTGTCTTCCCACACAGAGCTCTGCTCTGAGGATATAACCCAAATCTACCCTGGAAAATGAAGGCTTGAAAGCTTTTGGTCTCATCAATAATTCCTGTTCTAGAACTGGAGTTTCAGATTTCAGCTGCATAAGGGAGCGTTTGGGCTCTTTCCAAATGGGGTTTAGCTCAGTTAGCAACCTTCCATTAAGAGGACAATGACGGTACCGGTCCTGAAGCAGAAGGCTAGGCAGTTGTTGGAATTACACTAATCGTTATGGATGCTCTTTCATCCCAGTTTCTATCTGAAAGGAGTGGCAACTTTTGGATGGAAATGTAGAAGGGATAGATCTGCTGTAGGGAGAGCTGCTTTTCAGGCAAGCAGAAACATACCATACACATTTTGGTTTTGTTGCTATTTTACTGCAGAGCCTGGTTTAGTTTTGAAGTGCGTCTCACTGCACCATTGTTTTGCTCACCACAGAGGATGCAACCGTATTTTGCCTCTGCACCTCTCAGGAAACTACTGGCTTAGTTGTCATTTAAATGACAAGGTTAACGGCTGAGGAAGTCATGGATTCTCCTGCCATCTATCTCCAAAATGACTCCACAGAAAGCAGGGGCTGCAGCTTCACAGCTGGGAATGCCTCTTCAGGAAGCCCATTGCTGGCATTGTCAAAACAAATCTTGCACTAATTGCAATGCAAGCTGGATGTCCCTAAGATTTATGACCAGGAGTTTGCACATGATTAAGTGTGTACCGCACCGGGATGCTTTCCTGAACCGGGATCCTGCTCTGGTTAGATCTGACCCTTTCCTCAGTGGTAGCAGAAACCACAGCACATCTGGCAACAGCTGGCAGGAAGGATAGTGTCTGGAGAGTCCTAGGTAACTGGCAGCCTTATTGGTGGGGAGAATTTTCTCCTGTCCAATGGGCCAGCAGAGTATGAACATCTCTTTATGAGGGACCTCGGGGAACAGGCAGTTGGGATGCTAGGGATTTAAACAGCAGTTTGAGGTGCTCAAAGGCCAGCATGCTGGCAATGTGTGCCCAGGGTCCTGCCCAACTGGCCGGAAATGCCCAGCGGGCAGCCAGAGTTGTAGAGGGATTGATTCTCCAGCAGCGTCTTTGTGCCAAGGGAGACAGGACCAGGTGCCCTCAGAGTTCGCACAAGGGTTCAACACCTGAGGCAAGGGGGTGGTGGGGGTGTCTGGCCGAGCCCCCTCCCGGGAGCCAGTGCTGTACTCTGCTGAGCCAGATCCGCTCGGCACGGGAGGAAATGGGACACAAGGGCAGCCACTCTGGAAAAGGAGAAAGGGCCTGGCTGGGGTGGGGCACTTCAGACACACTTCTTCGTTCTGAAGGGAAAAGGGAGAGAAGCCAGTTTCAAACTTGGGGCCACAAAAAATGGTCCTTTCGCTAACCTGCTTGTGACAAATTTAAGAAGAACTATTTAACAGATTTTTCTGAAACATGACATGATTTCCCTTTAACAGCCAGGAATGGCCCCCCAAGCGTTCCAACTCGGTATCCTTTTCTGCCACATTTCCCTGGCCTGAGCTGCAGACAGATGGCGATACAGACATGCTGCATACTCGGTACGTATCGAGTTGCCTGAAATTGTACAGTTTCTGAACGTTGTTGTACGACTGAGCTACCCAAGTGCGTTTCATATTTCAAGCCAGGCTAGGACGACTGTATACTTCTGTAAATGAAATATCAGGAAGGCAGACGTCTGAGTCCGGCAGACATCTTAGGACTGGTCCACACTGAGAATTTACATCAGCATAACTACTTGTCTCGGGGGTGTGAAAAATCCCACCCCCCCAGAGATGTAGCTATACTGCCCTAACCCCAGTGTAGACAGTGCTAGGTGGAAGGCAGAATTCTTCCATGGGCCATCCTACCGCCTCTGGGGGATGTGGACTACGTACGCCGACGGGAGACCCCCTCCCATAGGCAGAGGTAGCGTCAACACTGAAGCACTAGGCTGCTGTAGCCGTCTAAACGTAGACATATCCTTAGGCAAGTTACAGCAGAGCTACAAAACACAATTCAGTTACATCAGGTCACTTGTCAACACACCTTTAAGGAAACATATGATGCCAAATTCAATAGACGATACAACTCATTAAACTTGATCGCGGTTGCCACGGGACAGGAGGAGGTACCGAGGTTACTTCCTCAGCATGGAAGAACTACGGGAATCAGCACCCGTTTCCAGTGCATTCAAGGTAGCAACATACAGTAACCTGAATCCTGGGCCTTTCCTTGGCCACTCGCGGTGTAGACAAACGACCAAACACAACAAAGGGAATGCCAGGTCGAACGAGCTCACTCTATTCTGTAATTCGGCAGCATCTGCGCCATCCTAACTGCGCTCCATGTGCTCGCCCATTTAGCTCAACGTAGTTCGAGCCGGCCAGCACCGCCCCTGAGCAGCTCTTGTGAACGATTTCATACAGCACCGCACCGACCTGAGTGTGTCCGTTCACCAGCACCTCCTCGGCAAACCGCACTTTGACGGGGTTCGTTTTCAGCCGCGCCCTCTTCTCGGCCGTAAGAAATGACGACTTAGGACCACCCTGAAAAACAACAGCGCTGCGTTTGTAATGTGACCTGCCGCTGCTGAGCGTGAGAACAAGACACACGTGCTGGAGGTCTCCATGACCCGGAACAGGGGTTCGCAGTCCTTTGGGGAACCCGGGCCAGTCTAACCAGTGGAAACACCCAGGGCTGCCAGCCAGTGCCCGTTGACTCCCATGTCACTGGTCATGCTGCACCCTGCAATTGAATTTGGGCTGCCCCCTAATCCAGGCTCACCCTGCGGGGCATCCAGGGTCTCCCATAGAGGCTCATCCTTAAAGCACTGGGCGCCAGGAAGGGGGTTTTTATAAGGCTGGTGTTACTGGCACACTGAGAAGTGACTGGCAACCACTGATCTAGAAAGGTTTTGTCAAAGGTGTCACATGACCACAAAGATGTCCTGTTACTCGACAACAGCCAATCAGCAGACTGTAAATTGACATAGGTTTTAGATAGTTGCATACATTTAGGAACACGCCCACAGCGGTGCATACGTATCCATGTTCCAGATATTCTGTAGCCAAGCCCCAGGGTGAGGCGGTTGTTTGTGCTTATGGAGAGCCTAGCGAGCTGGTTAGGTGCCACATATGATCTCTGATAAACAATTCACTTGCAGGCTGAATCACCAGTACTGACCTTATTTACTTTCACATGGTGACAATTCCTAAAAGCACTGGAGTGTGTGAAAGGGGGGCGTAATCTGTTAGCATCCCTCTAACTGATCTGATCTGGCATAGCAATCTCTCAGGATGCTGCTATGTTCCTATGAGACTCCCACTACATGTAAGTGCTTTACAGAATGATCTTGTTTATTGGAGAAAAGCTATTCACATTTAGGGGAGAAAAGTCTCTTCTCCAAGTGAACAAGGTAATTCTCTATCCCGATGGGACCTGTATAGCGTCCTGCCAGGGAACGAGAACAGACACACTGCAGGGTGCATCTGTGGAGGCCCAGAGACCTGCACCATCACTTCTAGCGTGCCTAGGGCAAGCGAAAGACGAGGCCCCAGCAGAGCTGTTACGTAGCTGGTGATCGGGGGCAGTACCTCTCCGCTCAGTAGGCAGCAGGCCTTTTAGGGGCGAGTGCCTGCCCCAACTAGCCAACGCTGATCTTGGGTATTTGCAGGAGTCCTTAAAGTGACCTGCAAAGGAAAAACAAAAATGGGTTTGTGCCTTAGTTGCCTCTTTCTGATGCGTGAAGGCCTGCGAGACCTTTCCCGTCCCTTTCTCCGCACTTCTCTCTTTCAAAAAGGGATTATTTCCCTTTGCTTGGTTTTACAAGTTAAGCGCTCAGGTCTTGTCTGCCCCATTTTTCTTGCAAGACGCCACAGCCAGTCAAAGCCCTGGAAGATTAACTGAGCGGGGAGTGACTGTGTACTCAGCCTGCTTAATGCCTGTGTAACAACCACCCGAGAAACACGGGGGAGAAAAAAGTCTGATAAAAGACTCCGTCCCCATCACATCTTCAGGAAAGGCCCGAGAAACCTCACATTCGGAGTCTGAGAGCTCTAGGGACGATGCCAGCAAATCCAGGGAAAAGGAGACCTGACACACTTTATACTTCTAAGATTCTTTTAAAAACATAACCTCCACCCCCCAAACGCTTCAGGCCATCTTCATACATCATCGGAAGCCATAAAAGGCACAATCCCAATTTTGTCCTTGCTTTGCAGCTCTGCTTTAGTACGTCTGTCAATCGATCCTGGGAGGCAGTCCGTCCTTCCAGATTTCCTCATAATAAACGAATCCGCCATAAGCGCAAAGGTTCTAACAGAACACTTCAGTTCTCTTCCTAAGGCCTGGGTACTACACAGCTTCAGCCTTAATGGAAGGAGGAAGACACAGTGCGTGAGAGCCAACTTCCTGATTCGGGGCTGGGGGGGAGGGGGAGGCGTGAGTCACAGAACCACCCCGTAGAAGGGGAAAACAAGGTAGGAGGTTTAGCAGCTGAACGTAGCGAGATCTGAGATTGGCCAGACAACCAACGGCAACATGCACTTCAGGAATTCACTTTTCCAAGGAGACGTCTCCTTAGGCTGCGATGGACGATCACGCAGCGCCCGGACAGCAAGGACTAACCTTTAAATTGAACCAATAGGTTCAAAAAAAGCAGCTTGACCACCGCGATAGCTTTAAAGTAGCATTCAGTGACAGGGCACCTGGCCACAGGGTCCCACTATGGAGCTCCCTGATTGCACAGCCGAGCACTCGCTGCAGGACAGCAGGACCTCCCCTGGCAGTCAGGGACTGGGACGTAGCAAGAAGAGAAGATCACGTCCCAGGGAGATCTGAGTTTAGGCTTAACCCAGGTGTAAAAAAAAAAAAAAAAAAATCAGGCTCATCTCAGAAGTGCCAGGATCTTCAGACAGACATTTTTCTCTGCCCCCTGGACGCAGGGAGATCGCAAGACCTTGGCAGCCTTTTCTGGTTCAGGAACGTTACTGCGAGCGCACAAGTGCCGGCTTGCCATTCAAGACAACAAACACGGCCCCAGCTCCTAACTCCAGGACAAGCACATGGAGCGTCAGCTCTAAGGCACTCCCGCGTCCCCTGCACCAGCTCTCTCCAACACACGTCTCCGTGGCTCTTGGGGCCCTGCAGGGGGTGGGCACAGCAGCATCCCGCCCCCAAAATCCACGTGACTCCCCAGTGCACGTTAATGCTGCCCTGGGACCCCGTCACCTGCGTGGGAGCTCTGGGGCAGTCGCTGGGAGAGAGCCCATGACGTCCCAGCCCCGTTGCCAAGGAGCCAGGAAATCGGACTGCGGGGATTCAGCAGCAACGCGGAGGCCTGTGGCTCTCTGCAGAGGGGCCCTTACCTCTGGCAGCTCTCCTGAGGCCAGCAGGGCTGGGGGATGATCCCCCAACACTGCCCCCAAACAGAAGAACTGTGAGGAAATGCTGCTGGAATAACTCACCCAGGGCAGCCCCAGGCCCCAAAGAGGTGCGTGTAGAGCTGTGTGCGCTGGAATGAGTAACAGCTCTTTTGATATACCACTCAACACTACACACCCAGCCTCGCTGTGCTCTGAAACGGGCCAGTCATTCTCGAGGCGCCCCTGTACGTTCCCCCACTTGTGGGCCCAGCCCTGTTACCCATCCTAGGGCCAACGTCCTGTTGCAAAGGAGCAGTGCTAGTGAAAGGGTTAGAGAAATTCAATTTACCGAAGTGCATCGCAGAACAGTAAGAAGGAGAGAGTCTTCGGGTTCCCTGTAATAGACAAATACAATTAGCCGAGCATAGCAGTAAGCAAAACACTGCCTTCAGACTAAGAACCAATTCCAGTAATGTATAGCATATACTGCCCCCTGCATGTTTCTGTTTTACCAGCTCTCGGGGCGGGAGGGAGGAGCACTGGCTTGGCAATGGTCACAGAGAAGGCTGATGGGGTTTCCACTCTGTTCCACCCAGCGCAGGCTACCTTAAATAGAAAGATGCTTTCGCTGCTAGGAGTAGAGCTGGTTGAAAAACGTTGGGTGGAAGAGTTTTCCGTCAGATTGGAAGATGGAGTTTCGCCAAAACTGAAAAGTTCTGGGAATGTGTCAACTTTGACAAAACTGTAACTTTCTCGTTTCGTTGTGACAATTTAGAAACGTTCCGTTTCAGGAAGGTAAAAACATTTCATCTTGACTTTGTTTTGATCAATTTCATTTGGACTTTGATTTATATTAAATCGAATCTATCACATATGCATTAAATATAGTAAATTATATTGAATATTTTACATATTATAAAGTTTGGACATTATCAAAATGAAACATTTCCATGGTCCGGAATCAACGTTTTTGGGAATTTTTGTTCCATGGGAAATTTCAGCTTTTTGTTTCAATTTGGAACAATTTTTCACCCCCCCAAATGTCAATTTCTCATGGAACAGAAATTCTGTTTTCTGACCAGCTCTGTTGAGGAAATTACGTTAACATTAGCTGGCATGCCAGCGACATTGACCATTAATGAGTTTTTAAAATCAAGAGTGTAACCCACGCCCGCTCAGTGTGGAGCCCTGTCCCCCTCTAGTGGTGGCTGGGCCACAGAGAAAGGTTGATGAGCCTGTTTTACAGCCTTGGTTAACCCGTAACTAGTCCTCCAGTGTGGGCGGCAGTGGCGGCAGCAGCAGTTCATATTGGGGGGAGGGATAGCTCAGTGGTTTGAGCATTAGCCTGCTAAACCCAGGGTTGTGAGTTCAATCCTGGAGGGGGCCATTTAGGGATCTGGGGTAAAAATCTGTCTGGGGATTGGTCCTGCTTTGACCAGGGGGTTGGACTAGATGACCCTCTGAGGTCCCTTCCAACCCTGATATTCTAGGATTGTATGATCATATTTCTAGAACCAGAGGCCCCACGTTCAGTCTCTGCAGCCAACGAGCCGCCCAGACAGGAGCACCAAGCAGTTTCCACAGCCACAGGCAACGGTGACTATACGGGGGATACCTTAACACATTCACTCTTCACAGAGTGACGGTGTGACTGCATGCAGCAGAACGAGGCTCTGATCTGGGGGGGGCTGGGTTCAGCACTATCCTAACCCTCATAACATGAGAGAGAGATTCGCGGGAAACGAGCGTTTCTCTTGCACAGCTGTGTTCAGACTCACAGAGAAACAGCCCTCTCTTGTGGCTGATGCACTCGCTATGAAACGACCGGTGGGATTTCCACTGTGACAAGCCAGGGCTGCGATTGCTGCCAGGCAGCCGCGGGTTTGGCGTTCTAGAGCTTCGCTCTTAAATCTCCATCTGCCCTTTTGGTTTCCAGGAGCGGGCAGTACCATCCACAGGATCCTACCTTAACAGATCAGCTGCCTGCTCAATAGAAATGTCCTCCACAGCTTCGTTGTTTATCGTGAGGATATGATCGCCGGGCAGCAGCTTCCCGTCGGCTGTGCTTCCTAGCAGAGATCAGCAGCTGGTCAGCTACTTGCTCAGAACAGCTTCCCTATGGCTTGTGCAGATCACAACTGTAGGCACTGCTATTCAGTGGAGCATCTACATTTGGTTTTCCAGCCCCAGATGGTGAGAACAAACTCTCTCTCCATCCCCCCCACAACTGAAGACTTACGCTACTGACTGGGTTGAGTGGTGACTCAAAACGGAGTCACCACTCAACCCAGTCAATAGCCCCAACTACAGTTAACAGCCAGAGTTAATAACCCTAGTAACCCATTCACAATGGTCCCTTCTGGTCTCAGGGTCTATGACTTGCCGCAGAAATCAAAGGGTCTAATCCAAAGCCCACTGATGTCAGCAGAACAGCTCCCAGTGACTTCTGGGGGCTTTGGCTCAGGCCCAGAACATGCATGTGCATTGCAGAGGAACCAGGGGAAGGGAGCTAACATGGGGTGGCGCTGACAGCAGGGTGGGTGGGGTGGGAGAGAGGTCACCTGAGGAAAGGGGTGGCAAAGGAAGGATTGGAGGTGCGGCATGGATTTGTGAGGGCAACGCAGGGAGGTAGAGATGGGGCACAGGCAGAGGAGGGGAATGCAGACGGATGGGGGAAGGAGATGTGGCAGGGATAGATGGGAGGGGTAAGAGTCATGGAGCGGCACAGCCTGGGGCACGATCAGCGAGGTGAAGAGGAACAAACGCTATTAAAACAAACCCAGCTTGGTGCCACCGGTGTCAAACCCAGCTCTGCGCCCAGGGTGGTTGGACACCAGGCTCCATGAAAGCTGGGACTATGTTCCCATGTGGCTTCCTCCGGCTTCAGGGGGGATGCTAAAGGTAGGGGCTCACTCACCCTTCCCAGCCCTTCTTGGCTGCTCTTGGTTGAGGCCTCTGGAGGAGGGGGACTCAGGGAGGCCCGGTGACAGTGACTCCTACACCCAACTTTGTTCAGTTGGACGAACTACCCAGCCCCTGACAAAGGCTGATCCAGCACCCAGGGCTGGAAGGATCCATCGGAGACCGTGCCTGGGATATCAGGGGAATGCCAGCAGGAGAAGGAGCAGGGCTGGGCTGGGAAAAATGGTGGAGGGAAGCATTAGTGAAAAGCGGTGTGGCCGCGACAAGGCCCTTCCCCATGAACACTGGACGAGAGCGGGAAGGGTGGGAGAGGTGAAAGAAAGGATGAAGAAGGGCATTCCACTGATTCACCCTCAAAGCAAACCCAGCAGGACCCAGTGCACCCAGTCTGTTTAGATTTAAGAAGTATTTCTTACGATTGTACATGAGTCACAGTTAAACTTAGGAGAACTCCAAACTTGCTAAGGTCTGCAGGGCACCAAATAACCTTAACTCTGCCCTCTGATGACACCACGCAAGGGCCACAGAATTATGACTACGGCATTTGTGGGCCCATATTAGATGAAACAGTTTTAAAGACACTGTTTGTTCCCCCCTGAGGATGGCACTCCAGGGCAAAATAAAGCTATGTGGGTGCTGCAGCTGTGTATTTCCAGCCCTTAACAAGCATAGATTTTTTTTTAAGTTTCGCTTGAACCCTGAATTCACTATGCCTGTGGTTAAGGATAATTCTAGCACCCTGTCAATGAATCTGCTTCAAAGTACTGAACTATAGATGGTTTAAGGTGAGAAATTACTAATTCAGCTAGTCCAAGCAGCGGATTAGCAGAACATGCTCCTGAATCACTGGTTTGAAGTGGGAGAGACCTCTCTCCGCAGAACCAGACTGTTCCGTAGTAAGCTCTGCCAAGGGGCAGAGGGTTTGGTGTACGGGTGCTGGGTAGCGTTAGTGGCCTCCCAGAGACACGTCAGACTGGATAATCTGGTTGTCCCTCCTGGCTTTAAACTCTCTGACTCTAGGAAGCATGAGGCTACACATTCGGAGCTCTCCTGGGAACACCGCTTCTACCACCATTATAAAGAGAGAAAGGCTAGAGCCAAAGCCCACTAAGTCCTGGAAAAGTTCAGATCCAGATCCAAGCTTCTCATCTCAGGCCAGTTCCTTGCTAGAAATGGACATAACCCGATCAGCCTTATTGAGGGGTGCGTCAGCGTGGAATCCTGCCAGCTGTTCACGGCCCCCAGGCAGCTTCCCCCAGGCACGTATGCCGGGGTGGGGGCAGGAGGGGAAAGGACGATTCCTACCTGCAGCAACTGATGTGATAGTAGGAGGAGGGTTGGGTGAAATCTCAAAGCCATAGTGACCGAGAAGCAAATCCTTGTGTACGGTGACTGTGAGCTTCACCCGCGTTACTGGCTGATTAAGGCCGTCAGATGGGACATCCACTACTGAAGATCTGCCCCTGAGCATTTGGATAAGGGGGAAAGAAAAAGCTGAGGATTAGCAGACATTGACGCACTGATGATTTCTACGAGGACATGGAACCCTGTCCATGCGGTTACCGCCGCTTTTTTAAAATGCGGTGGGGCTTTTACAAATATTGAACACGTGCAAGAGGAATTGAAAATAAACATCATCCCGGACTGAGAATAATGGTGCCCCCGAAGCAGAAGCAGTCCTGTCTCAGACTGGCTCACACCTCTCCTCCAAGGAAAGCCCAAGAAAACAGACTTGCCCGGTAGCCTGTCCTACCCCTTGCTAGATCCATCTCCCTGTCAGACCAGGCCCCATGGCTGATCACACAGCAGTGTCCTACAGAGAGAGGGGAGGCAACCATGTCTCAAACTGTTTAGGGCTATACGGGTCAAAGACAACATCTGAAACGCCACCCCGAATCCAGCTGGAGCCAGTGCAGACTGCTGAGTGCTGGTGTGACATGCTCTCGCCACGAAGCATCGCTTACTAAGTGGATTCACATTCCGAAGATGCGTTAGGCCAGGTCAACGCTACGAACTTCTCCAGCATACCTGTGTCTGGCGTGATCCCTGCCCGACAGAGCTATGCTGGCAGGAGCCCTAGGGTACATGCAGGGCCGCCCAGAGGATTCAGGGGGCCTGGGGCAGAGCGGGGGAGCGGACATAGAAAAAGGCGCCACCCGCTGCGGCGCTTGTACTCACCGGGCGGCGCGCCGAGTCTGCGGCGGCTGCGGGTCCTTCACTCGCTCCGAGTCTGCGGCGGCGGCGGGTCCTTCATTCGCTCTGAGTCTTCGGCGGTGGCGGCGGGTCCTTCACTTGCTCCGCGTCTTTGGCAGCACTGAAGACCCGCCGCCGAAGTGTCACCAAAGACCCGGAGCAAGTGAAGGGCCCGCCGCCGAAGTGCCGCCGAAGACCCGGACCGCCACTGGGTGAGTAGCCAGGGAAGGGATTCTCGGGGCAAATTGCCCCACTTGCCCCCTCCCCCCCCGGGTGGCCCTGGGTACATGAAGTTACAAAAAGAGTCCTCCTGCTAGTACAGCTTATTTTGTTCAGGGAACTGGTATAAACTAGACCAGCAAAAGCACGTCTTTGCTGGTATAAGCTGCATCTCCGCTAGGGAGTATAGCTCCACTGGCAAACTCTTTCTTGTGTAGACAAAGCCCCAATCTTAAAAGGGCCTGGAGGGATGCCCCGTGCAGGATGCACCACCAAAGCCTGGCCTGGGGGTGACCAAGGTGTGCCTACGGGTAGCAAAGTCCATGTCCGAACCCAAAGGGTGCACGCCCCTCACCCAGGAGAGATGGAAACAACAACGCGACCTTGGCCACTGCCTCCACCCAAGCACCCGGGAGTAAGTGGGGACCTAGCACAGAGCCAAGGGCAAAGCTGAGTCACGTGCCACAGGTGCTCTGATCTCTCCTGGGGCCGCTTTGCCCACTTTGCCAGTGTTGCTGGTCTGATCTGGGACGAGCCCTGGCCATCCGGCCAGCCCCCAGGTCCGTGGCTCAGTCACTGGCGAGGGTGTTTCTGTGTGCTAGCTGGCTCTGATGAGATGGAGCCAGTGAACGGGCTGACATTAGCATACCGAGCGAACCACAGCTCCCATCGCCTCGTCAGCCTTCCTGGCACATGCAGAGCATGGTGTTGGGGAGTGAGCCCTCAAGACAAACGAACGGCCTTCTGGGTCCTCTTCCAAAATAGGAATGGGGCTACTCAAGACTGAGTCCTAGCTCTGCTGGGGCTGCAGATGTGCCAGTGAAGCTTTGTGCCTGGAAGGCACTGATGGATCTCAGACAGTCCGTCAGGAAAGCTGCTCTTCATCCATCGCCAGGAGACCAGAGGTGTGACACTACACCCCATACTCATCATAGTGGTATGATTATGACATAATTATGATGCATTTTGTACAAGAGGTGTCATGTGAGGTGTCATTGGAAAAGTTATGATTTGCCGAATACGATTATCCTATTTGTAGGCATGGATCATTTTGGTATCTGAAGTTATGAATATTGACTGTGTGTCTGTATTTCCAATGTGCCTACTCTGGGTAACCCCCAAAACTAGCCTATCAAGTACAACAATGAAGAAGCTGGACAGTGCTGATGGCCCATCAGTAGGGCCCTATCGAATTCACGGCCATGAAAAATGCGTCACAGACCGTGAAATCTGGTCTTTTGTGTGCTTTTACCTATGCTATTCAGATTGAATGGAGGAGACCAGCGTTTCTCAAATTGGGGGGGCCTCACCCAAAAGGGAGTTGCAGTAGGGTCGCCAGGTTATTTTAGGGGGACCGTGGTATTGACAACCTTACTTCTGTGCTGCTGCCTTCACAGCTGGGCAGCCGGAGAGCAGCAGCTATTGGCCAGGCGCCCAACTCTGAAGGCAGCGCCCCGCTGGCAGCAGCACAGATATAAGGGTGGCAATACCATACCATGCCATCCTTACTTCTGCGCTGCAGCCTTCAGAGCTGGGCAGCTGGAGAGTGGCGGCTGCTGACCGAGGGCCCAGCTCTGAAGGCTGCAGTGAAGAAATAAGGGGGCAATACCATACCATGCCTCCCTTACTTCTGCGCTGCTGCTGGCGGTGGCTCTGCCTTCAGAGCTGGGCTCCCGGCCAGCAACTGCCGCTCTCCAGCTGCTGAACTCTGAAGGCAGCACTGCCGCCAGCAGCAGCGCAGAAATAAGGGTAGCAGTACTGCACCCCCCCATAATAACCTTATGACCCCTCTCCCCGACAACTCCTTTTTGGGTCAGGACCCTTACAATTACATCACCGTGAAATTTCAGATTTAAATATCTGAAATTTACAATTTTTAAAATCCTATGGTTGTGAAATTGACCAAAATGGACCTTGAATTTGGTAGGGCCCTACCCATCAGCAAAGCCAATGGCCCATGGAAGAGCTTAGCCTTCCTGTGAACATTTCAGCCAGCCTATGAGTAATGGCTGCTACGACTCAGCAAGGCATGCAAGGGCATGTGACCAGACCACAGGACACCAAACTCCATTTTGATACCTGTATTTTTCCACAGACTAGACTGGGAACTGAGCTTGGAACAAAGGGTTCCCGCCATATGGAAAAGCTATACAAGGAGGGGAGTGACACCATCTCTTGGCCTCACTCCCCACACAAGAGAACTCCTGGAAACACCTGAGGAACAAAGACTGAACTGGGGGAAGTGCTGGTCCCAGGCTAAAGGGATTTCCAGCCTGTGTACGGAAACTTGGTGGGCTGCTTGTATCATCAGTCAGGGTGAGAAATTGCTAATTCAAACCCTATCTATCTAGTATGTTAGTCTTTGCGTTTTTGTTTATTTGCTAGGTAATCTGCTTTGATCTGTTTGCTATCACTTAAAATCTCTCTCTCTGTCGTTAATAAACTTGTTTTATGTTTTATCTTAACCAGTGTGTTTTGTGTGAAGTGTCTGGGAAAAATCGCAGTTCTGTAAACAAAGGCTGTTGCATATCTTCCCCACATCAAGGGGAAAGCGAACTATATTAATGAGCTTGCATTGTACAAATCCCTGTGCAGTGCAAGATGGTATAATACTGGGTTTATACTTCAGCAAGGGCGCAAGGCTGGGGAGCTAGAAAATTAGCTGTTGTCTTCTGTCTGTCCTTGAGTGGCTTAGGTAAAGCACTCAGGTAGCTCAATTGGGTGTGTGGCACCACCTGCTGTCCTGTTGGGTGAGAACAGGGTCTGGAGAGGCTGGCTGAATCACCAGCAGAGCAGAGAGAGAGAGACCAGCCCAGCTATATAGTTAGGGGGGCAAAGCGGTTCCCACGGCTCCCAGACTGCACCCCGGGGATGACAACCCATCACAAGAGGTACGTCCTAAAGAGGCTTGCTATGCACATGGCAGCGCATACTTTGTCTGGAGGGTGGCAGCGACCAATACAGATGGAAGGGAAAGCTTGGGAGGAACCTTCTCAGCCATCTATGTCCAGGAGCTGTGTCTCAGTCACTCCCTTTTCCTGGTTCTCCTCCTCCCCTAGCAGGAGAATCCCATCCGGGGAGCAAGGGCCTCCCGGCTCCTGGTGAGTAGAGGCCCCAGTTCAGCCCTGCCAGCCAGAGAAAACTCTGGGGAATGGGAGCCATTTCAGACCCGTGCCTCTAGCCACTCACACCCTGCTCCACACCAGGGGTGGCAGGAACCAGACATACTAAGCAGGGGTCTCAGCTCTGGCCCAGCTCCAGACCCTCCCAGTCGGCCCGCTCAGCTGTGGCTGTTTGCTCTGCGGCTGGCTCAGCTCTAGGCCAGTGAGTGAAGGAACCCCCGTCCCCGGAGCCGACACAGAACATCCCCTCCATCCACCTAGTGGTGGGGAAAGGGAGGAGGAACTAAGGGGACCCACGTGCAAGAGGGACTTGGGGGTGGATGAGGGAAGGAGATTTACAAGGGGGCACTAGGCTCAGGCCACCTGCTGAACAGCTGTTGGATGGAAACTATTTGTGGCCACTAGCGACGTGGGTCAGATTGGAAGCAGTGATCTAGAAGACAGACGCTCGAGGTCCCAGCCACAGGCCCTGCAGCCATCCTGTTCTGCCCTGAACACAGGCTGGAGAGGGGGTCTTAGGCAAAATGGTCTGGAAGATTAGCTTCAGTTAAATACTCTACTACATTCCCTAATGCATCCCGCTGCATGCGTAACTGCAGCAGGGATACATGCTGGGGAGAGCTTCCAGAAGTCATTCTGCGCAGTCTGATTGGACGGTGCCCATCCCAGCGCGGCCGAGAGATCCAGAATACGCCCTCCGCTCCCTGCACGCACCACCTGACAACCTCATTCCCTATCAAACGGGCAGAGTTTTGCTGATGGCTCCCTGTCGAGTGGTGTGGGAGTAGCGGAGAGAGTGAAACCCAGGGAGCTAGAGCAGATTTTCCAGACAGGAAGGATACACTATGTCTTTTCAAATAATACTTAATGGACAAGCTATAATAGCGTTAAGTGACATCGCATGGTTTATCGGTCCATTGCTGCACATTCCATGAGGCCTGGGACTATGGAGACAGAACAAATTCTGTTCTGTTTTAATGCTGTATTAGTACGGTAAGTGTGGAATTTTAAGATAAGATTCCTCCCCTCGGGTGTAGGGCATTTAAAACTAGACAGGCCAAAGAGCTGGAAAAATGTAATGCAAGGAGCAGTTCTGCCTTGCTAAGGGATTGAGAGAGCCTAACAGATTTCTTCTTATCTTGATGGCATTCAGTCCGATAGGGTATACCCAACATCGGAATGACCTCTTACGTCAAATGTTGGGTATGTTACACATTATGGCACGACTAATCTAGAAAACAAATTCCTTTAAAAGGCAGAATACACCCGTGGTTATTGTAATTTTATAGCACTCAGACGTGCCAGGTGGTTTACAGACAGAGGAGAGACAGGGCCCGTGACCCAAGAGCTGGGCACATTTTTCTGCTGAAACTTTTTTGGGAGAAAAATACAGATCGACACAGAAACGTTTTGCGAATGTGTCTCTGGTTCACCAATGTTTGTGTCAAATCCTCTCTGCCCCCCCAAATTCTGAAAAGTCAAAACATTTTGGTTTGAAATAACTTGGTTTTCAAATTTCCATCAATGTTATTAAAAACATTAAAAAATGCTCATAATTCGAAATGAAGCATTTTGTTTCAGAGCAAATCAAACATTTAGTTTGACCCCAAATGCCTTTGTTTTTCAGCTTTTTGATTCACCGAAAATCCCTAAACATTTTCATTTTCAGTTTGACCCAAAACAATTCCCCCCCCGCCCAATTTGTCAGTAAACCAAAAAATCCATTATTGGCTCATCTCTATTAATAATCTCATGTTAGATGTGACACATCATGTTAGCAGCTAGGGAACATATAAGAAAGCTCAGGTGAGAGCAAAGAAGCTATAGGCCAGGCTGCTCACTGCGTACAATGCTACTGCACATCAGTCAGAGTGCCATCATCTGACCCTAAAATAACACAGAAATGGCACACAGCAAAGAGAAATAGAAACCAGTTGATACAGGGCCAAACCTGGCCACCCGCATTCCAGGCTGGGTAGTTCATTATTCCACACATAATCCTACCAATTACAGTGAGATGGACTGTGTAGCAAGGCGCTACCCACCGTGTAAATGTAGCATCTGGCCCACAGTAATTAGCTTTGGGCTGCTTAAAAATGTAATGCATGTTACGTTCTAGAACATATGGAATTCATGTTTCCCGAAAGGAACAAAGGGAGGGGTCAGACCCGAGGTCTCAGACCTTCCCTAACTTTCTGGAAACCAGTTTGTTCAGCATCCGAATAGTAAAGATCCTGTGCATGAAAATGTATTTACCTGGATATGCTATCCCGAGATCGACGGAGCCATCTTGCTACCATTTGTTCTATTCTACGGGCTTTGCGTGTTTGGAATAAGTTAGTCTCCAGATCTTCCATTTACCTGAAGAAGACAGAGGTTATTACACACTTAGGGACATGGGAATCACCAGACTGGATCAGACCAGCGGTCCAGTGCCTGTCTCGGACAAAAGCCAGTACCAGATGCAACAAACCCTGCTCTAGACAGTTATGGGATTACCTTCCCATACAGGGAGGTGTACCCCTAGGCCCAGGCTGCTAGTGGAGCCCTGAAGCATGAGTGTCGACATCCCTTCTACAACGCAGGGACGTTTCTTGTAAAGGCATTTCCATTGAACGGGCCAGAACCTGGGAACTGTTGCACAGAACCTGGGGTCGGGTGTTCCAGCCAGCTGCAGGGGAATCAGGGGCATGGGCTGCACGTTTGGCCATGTACGGCGCTGACCAAGTCACCCCGTGCACAATGTGTGCTACTAGCAGGAACAATTTGCACAGGGGTCTGTCGGAATGCAGGAAGCTTAGCCTAGCGCATCTCATGTGCGCCCCTTCTTGAGTCACATATTCTGGGAGGCAGGATTTGGCCCTATGCAGTTGCTCACTCCCATGGTTTTATCACAAATCTCATCTCCCCTGGATTCGTGTGACTACACGAGACTCTCAACTTTCATTTTGTTTTAAATTAAGTTTCTAGCCCTCATTGTTGCAGAGAAAAGCTAGAGAACACAAAGCCCCAGTGCCTCCAATACCAGCCGGTAACAATAAAAAAGACCCAGCCTTTATTATTTTTCAAAGCTCATGATCTTGGGAGACCCCAACTCACTTTCCGAATGCTTGGGGTTGAGAATACTGCTCATGTATTTTTAAACAGAGGTATTATGCAGTCTATGCTCAAAATGTGACCTACTTGATAATGTAGGGACACATGGAAAGAGATCAATTACTTTGTATGAACCCACAAATTGGTGCCGTAGATCGGTGGTTTTCAACCTTTTTTCATTTGCAGATCCCTAAAAAATTTCGAATGGAGGTGTGGACCCCTTGGGATATCTTAGACATAGTCTGCGGACCCCAGGGGTCCACTGGCCACAGGTTGAAAACTGCCCTAGATAAAACAAAGTGTTACCAAGGGCTGGTCTACACTGGGGGGGCGGGGGGCGATATAAGATACGCAACTTCAGCTACGAGAATAGCGTAGCTGAAGTCGACGTATCTTATTTCGACTTTCCTCATGGCGCGGGATCGATGGCCGCGGCTCCCCCGTTGACTCCGCTTCCGCCTCTCGCCCTGGTGGAGTTCCAGAGTCGACGGGAAGCGCGGCGGGGACCGATTTATCGCATCTAGATGAGACGCGATAAATCGATCCCCAATAGATCGATCGCTACCTGCCGATCCGGCGGGTAGCGTGGACGTACCCCAAGAGAAAGAGTTAATATATCTAGAACTTCCTACCATTCTATCCCCTGCACCTTGTGTGAATTTTATTAGTACAGTTATTGGGTGCCATCTGCGGCACTAGTGCCTCATTACAGAAACTAATTCTGGCTAGTCACTGTCTAAATCTTCTCTGGTATCAGCAATCATGATGTGCAAAAATAGAATCATGATTTCAGTGCCCTGAAGCAGCGCCATGTCCCAGTTCTGGAAGAGCGCTCCCCCATCTCTGTAGCAATGACTCCACATTATTACAATTTTAGGTACCTGCAAATCCACATTCTAAATTTTAAGTTCAGTCAACGCTCCTGTGAGCTGCAGAAATATGTAGGTCCAACCTGACAACAGCTTTAACAGTTTATGTTCAAAGAAATCCTGATACATAGGCAGCAACGCTGGGAAGGATGTGCCCACCTGGCCAGGGGGTGCAGGGGAACACCCTTCTGGTTATTCTTCATCGTTGGCTGGGCTTTTGCCTTTGACCACCTGATTGTGCTGGTCATTACCCCCCTCGACTTCAGCTAGTGCTAAGGAGAAGGGAGTCATTCTTCAGGCTGGAGGAATGTTTCCAGCTGGATGAGGAGGTTCCAGCTATCTTGGGGAGAGGAATGTCCACTGCAGAGAGCAGCCACATGCCCGGTCTGTGACAGAATTTTGTCTCATTTTAAATATGTATACTGGCTGGGTAGCCATAGGAATTCTACAGAGATTAACAGCTACACAAGGAACAGGATTGGCAAGCTCATTCACACTGGGAGGAATGGTGTTAAAACTGGTGGCTGAAAACTAAATTCTATACTAATAATTAATTAGATTGATGTCTGCTAATCCTTGGACTACAGAAGTAAATTTGGTTAGATTAATCTCTCTGAATGACTAACATAAAATCTCATTGTAGTGAGGGGGCATGGCCTCCCTTTGAGACTGACAGGAAGGGACCACCACCCGCCCCCTGGTGGGCAGAACCAGGAAGGCCACACCCACCCCACCAGAAGCAGAGAGGCGGGACAGGAACAGGAAGTACAAAAGGCGGGCCCGACAGCTCAGTTGCGCTGGAGCTGCTGAGGGAGAAAGACACTTCTTCACGGCTGCCAGAGTGGGACGCCGAGGAGGACCTCAGCTGCCCCGAGGACTTGCCTGAGCTTCCAGAGAGTCCCGCCATTACCGACACCGAGGAGCTGCTGGGACTACCGTTGGTGGTGTACCCTGGGGAGATGGAGGATGACCCTGGATCTAGGTACATCCCGAGGGGAGGGGAAGAAGTGGCCCAGGGACAGCTGACTGTAGTCTGGCTGCCTGAACCCAGGTCAGTGTGTTGTGGCTGGATCCCTGCTGACCCAGTGGCAGAATGCTCCGCCACTGTTAGGGCTCTGGACTAGCACTTGGTGGAGTAGGGTGGGCCCAGGTCCCCCTACCACTCCATCCCTGGGATGGCAGCCTCCCCGCCTTAGGTCAGGAGGCCTGCGTTAGTCTACCGTCCACCAGAGCTAGGACACTAGATCCTGTACTGCTCTTCCCTGCCTGAGGGCTGGAGCTTGGTGCCCCGCCATAGGATCTGGGCCCTAGACTATTCACTGCTCTGCCCTGCCTGAAGGCCAGAGCCCCCTAGCCTATTGGGTACTCTGCCTTGCCTGAGGCCTGGGCTCCTAGACTATTTACTGCCCTCCCTGCTTGAGGGCCAGAGCCCTTTAGACTGTTTGGGGCTCTACCCTGCCTGAGGGCTTCTGCCCAACCCAGCTCAGAGGGCCTGGGCGCCAAAGATAGCTAATCCCCACCCCCTTTTCCAGACTGCCTTTTGTGGAACAAGACAGTGAGGGGGTGTGGCCTCCCTCCAAGACTGACAGGGAGGGACGGCCACGCACTCTTACTCTCATCCAAACCATTCTAGTCAAATCACTGAACACTGGTATTCTGGGCGTGGAAGCTTTCGAACAAGAATGACTAACCTCGAAAGACAATGCTAACCCTCTAGATTTCATTACCGTGTGTCTCTGGGCAAACACTTTATATTCATTTTTTACGATCTTAATAGTTTGTTATGGCAGTATTGAAAAAGGGCGATGAGGGCCCATGATACAACCGAGCCATGCAGCGGTATCATTTTACTGTACAATTGCAATAAATTGCATCAATAGCCAGACTGCATTAGCAATTTCAAGCAATAAAAGAATAATCTATACACATCTCTTTTTGTTTGAAGAACTGGTGCCTCTCAGATTTATATTGCTATAGTCCTATAAAGGGTCAGGGGGGCTGTGCTTCAATTCTTAACAAATCAGTTCTCTGGAGTTTCTTTTTGATGGCACAGAGATTTTGGTGTAGAACAGTGGCTCCCAAACTTTAACAACCTGTGAACCCCTTTCACTAAAATGTCAAGTCTGGCGACCCCCCTCCTAAAAATGTATATTTCCAGGGATTTTCTCCTTTACCTGAGTATAAATTATAAAAACAGTGATCTTGGAAATATAAAATTTGTTTTTATGACATGCTTATTACTCGCTATTATTAATTATTATTTATCATTACAGTATTTGTATTACATTATGAAAATGGCAACACTCTTCCAAGATCTCACTTTCGTAGCTTGTATCACTTTGAATAAGCCTGTTGTAAGACAAAGCTCCTATGTTTCATCAAGGAGTATCAGATGTGAAACAGCATGAAGGGATTTAAGAAGCCAACTCAAAGAGTTCCTCCTACACAAGCATTCAGGTTTTGAGCAGTCCAGGCAAACAACGCACGTTACAACAAAGCTTAAAATTTGTTCTTCATAATACTTTTAAAAACAACACTAGCTGCCTATTTAATTTTAACAACAGCAAAAAATATTCACCTCCCTTTCCATTTCTTATAAGGAATCTTGAAGTTTAAATCTCCTCAGTGTGATAGCGATGCTTGCTTTGATCTGCTTAGTTCTTGGAAGTCCAGGGGCTCCGGGCTGCTGGGCCCGGGCTGCCCGGGGTCTCTAGGGACAGCTCTGGCAGCCATTAGGAAATTTTTTTTCTCAAGCACCCCCTGTAACATTTCACGAACCCCAGTTTGGGAACCACTGGTGTAGAAAAACAAGACTTCCAGAAAGCTGCCTGCACTCAAATCATTCCTATTTGTCAGTTATTTAAGCAATATTTATATACATGAATATTATAATTCCTTCCAAGAGCCTCGGTCCCTATCTCTAGAGTAGGACTAAATGCCACAGATGCTTTTTCAGCTCCATTTACTGTAATTTTATTTACCTCCTTTGAAGGTTCTGGTCAGAAATAGGATTACATCAAAATGGCTACTTAACAGATCCATTCCCTTGTCTATTCAGAGTTACAGATGCTGATTTTACAGGCAGAAATAAGATTTTTTTTTTTTTAGCTCAATTAGCCCTGCTGAACTAATTAGCTATGAGAGCAGGAGCTAGATAGGTTCTGGCTAATAAGTCATTTACAGAATTCCAGCTACAAAATCTCTGGCTAGTGATGAGACAAAGTGCTCAGCTTGACTTTCAGATCCCAAGTTGAATTTGCAAGTCTACAATTATAACAACGTCCATAGTCAGTTAGTTTACAGGTAAAATGCATTTTTCTAAGAGAACTCCAGCATACCACTAAGCCATGTTTAGAGTCACGTTTCACACACTAGATCAGAAAAAGTTGTAGGCTACCACTGAATCCACAAAAATAAAAGGGGACACCACAAAGAGATTTTAATCTAAAAAGCACGAAAAGCTGAAGACTGGTATTACTCTATAGAAAGAAAACCAGAATGCTGTTGCATCCACCTGTTGTCTCTTATTGTATACTCAGATTGTAAGCCCTTGTGGGGTGGGGGTCATCTTTTTGTTTTGTATATACAGCTCCTAGCACAATAGGGTCCTGCTCCATGACTGGGGCACCTAGGGGCTATGCAATACAAATAAATAAATAAATAATATTTAGCATCACTCCAGCTGCAGAAGAGATGATGGCAGGGTTGCCAGGAGAGATGTATGAAACTTCTGTGCCCGAACCATGCAAATTCAGCTAGTTTTAGACCCAAATGTGAAATCCATGGAGGTTTAGTGAATCTAGGGCTGACCCAGGACCCCTCCCAATAGAACCCCTCAGGAGACCCACGCTCTCCCCACCACTTGTAGCTCAAGTTTTCTTCTGAGGGAGAGGGGCCAGGCCCAGTGGTCTTCTTTGGCTTCTCTTCAGCCCTCAGGGAGTGGCCATGTAATCTATTTCACTTCCTGCTCCATTGGGGTGGACAGAAGGAAAGGGCATAGAATCCATTCCCCAGTAGATCCTTGGTGTAGGGTGACTATATTTCCCAAAGGGAAAACGGGACACTGCCTGGGCCTAGCCTCAGGGTTCCCCCCTGCCCAACACGGGGCTGGCCCAAGCCCTGCCCCTGTTCCTGGCATGGGGCTGGCCTGAGGTGCTCAGCCAAGCCCTGCCTGCCTCCGCGATGCGAGGCTGGAGTTGGCATCGCTGCTCGCTCGCACCCTGTCTGCCCTTCGCCTGAGCCGTGCTGGCATCGCCGCTCACCCTCCTCTTTGACAAAATCGGCATTTGTCCCGTTTGCTCTTTCCAACTTGATCAGTTGCCAGAAAAGGCTGCACGGCCAGGACAGGGGTTAAAAAAGGGACTGTCCCGGCCAAAACGGGATGTCTGGTCACCCTACCTCAGTGAAGCCTCTAGGCCTGCCTGACTTTCTGATGCAGCAGGATCTGGAATTTTGCCTCCAGTCATGTTGTTACTGCATCTGTCTCTGAAAGATGGCCAAGAATCCTCTAGAGGAACAGGGCATTCCTTATGCAGCCAACTTTATTACGCTTTTATTATGCTGCCACCTTGGAAACAAACTAGGACTGATGGGATGGACGCTGATGAACTTTCCAAAAGGAAAGAGGAGAAAGTTCAGCTCAAACAGGAACTTGGACAGAAAACAAGGCTGCAGTGCCCGGCAGCGCTATGCCAGAGCAGGCTAATGGATGCTTACGGTGCACTGCAGGTGGGTATTTAAGAAAACCACATGCCTAGGGAGCAGTTCAAAACAAGGAAGCAGTGCTGTTGATTACGGCACATGGTGCTTCGGTTCCCTGCATACGGAGAGTTAATTCCCTTTCCGCATGAATACTTTATGCTTCCTGTCGGCAGGGCCGGCTCTAGGGTTTTTGCCGCCCCAAGCAAAAACATTTTTGGCTGCCCCCCACCCCAGCCCTGGGCTCCCCCGCCTGCTGCCCCAGCCCTGGGCTCTTCCCCCCCACACCCGCACCCCCTGCCGCCCCAGCCCTGGGCTCTCACCCCCCCACCCGCACCCCCTGCTGCCCCAGCCCTGGGTCACTGGTAACTCGCTCCCAGGGCGGGTCATCTGCATCCTACTCATGACACTAGCAGGGATGGAGGCTGCATCCACCCGACTCCTTCCCGGAACCCAGGGGGCCCCTGACTCCGCCCACTCCGGCGCTGGCAGGGTCGGGGTAAGCAGCGGGGCTTCCGGGCCGCACCTCAGCCCAGGGTCCCTCCAGCCGGGACTCCTGCCTCCAGGACCGGCCGGGAATTGGGAGGGCAGAGCTGGGGGGACCGCCCCGGCAGGGGGCTGAGGAGCCGGGGCAGGGCAGCCTCAGAGGGAGCGGCCAGCGGGGAACGGAGCCCCGGAGAGCGGGATGTGGGCCCCGCCCGGCAGCGCCCTGGGCACCGGTCCCCTCTATGGCCCCTCTGCTGCTCCTGGCCTCCCTGCCGCAGCCCCTGGGCAGCTCGGGCCGATTCGCCCAGCCCCAGCTGCGGCACTGGGGGGGCGGCTGCCTTGCGGCACTTACAGGCGGCTCCGTGCGCCCTGCGGGGCGGCCCCCAGCTCAAGCATCCCGTGCTCCACGTGTTGGAGCCTGTCGGATGGCCCGCCCGGGCCCAGCGGCGCGAACCACAGCGGCCCCAGGGCGCCCTCCGCGCTGCTGCTGCTGGACCTCAGTCTCGGGGCCAGCTTTGGCCACCCGCTGCGGCTCTTCCACCTGGACTTCGGCATCAGCTTGGGGGCCGGGGCAGTGTCTACCTGGGTGAGCGCCCACAGGGCCGCCCCCCAAACCAACCAAACAAACAAAAAGGATGGCCTGAATGCCGCCCCTGGAAATGTGCCACCCCAAGCACCTGCTTGCTTTGCTGGTGCATAGAGCCGGCCCTGCCTGTCGGCCCACTCCTAGCCCACAAGCTGCCTGCACACCATGATACCTTGCGAGATAGATACACTACTGCAAGAGTGTCATTTTCCTGGCTTGTCCCTTTGACCGCATCGCCCTTCTCTGTCCATCACATCCCACGCAAACTTCTCGCCTTCCTAGCCTGCCTCCGCCCGACGGATCATCTCTCGCGCACTGGCGAGTTGTCGACTCCTGCCTCTGGCCAGCCCACGATGTCAGGCTCCATCACCCACTCGTTACATTTCCCAACAAACACCTTTGTTCTTCCTCTCATGCTGCTCCTTACGTTAGAGAGGATCTTCTGTGAGCCTCCCAAAGCCACCTCAGTGTCCCCTTCACATCTCTCCTCAAAACCCCCCTCTGCTACAATGCCTCAACAGTCGACAACAGATTAGGCTGCTGGGGTGCTGAGAACAGGCTGAGCGGTAGGGCAGCACAAGGAAATATCGAGCCACTATCTGTCTGTATCCATCTGTGGTCATAGGTGCCGACTTCCCCCCCTTTCCCGTGGGTGCTCGACCCGCCCCTGGCTCCATCCTGCCCCCCTCCACCCCTTCCATGAGGCCCCACCCCTGCCCCGCCTCTTCCCCGCCCCCATTCCAACTCCTTCCCCAAATCCCCGCCCCAGCCCTGCCTCTTTCCTGCTTCCTCACTGGAGCGTGCCATGTTCCTGCTTCTTCCCCCCACCCCAGAAACGTGCTAATGCTGCCAAACAGCTGTTCGGCAGCAGCTGGGCGGGCAATGCTGGGAGATAGGCAGAGGAACGGGGACGCGGCGCGCTCAGGAGATGGGGGGAGCAGGAGGAGGAGGTGGGGCGGGAGAGGAGAAGAGCTTGGCTGCCAGTGGGTGCAGAGCACCCACTAATTTTTCCCTGTGGGTGCTCCAGCCCCTGAGCACCCATGGAGTCGGTGCCTGTGTCTGTGGTCTCTTGTCTTAGACTGTCAGCTCTTTGGGGCATGGGCTGTGTTCTGTGTCTGTACAGCGCCTAGCACAATGGGGGCCCGATTTATCACTGAGGCGCCTGGGTGCTATCGCAAACCAATAAGTAATGATCATACGGTAAGTTCTGCAAATGCATGTTTAGCTCCGACAGCCCCACTTCTAGCTTTTCTGGGACACACGCTGGAATAGAAGCAGCAGAGAAAACAGCCTTTTTCAAAACTGTTTAATGCATGCGATAGTTCAGCTAATGGGGAAAAAGGTTATTACTTAATTCCAGTCGTGACGGATGCACAATCCATTTTACAGCGGTCAGAAAAGCTTGACAATAGGAACCCGACGGCAAATAAGAACCACCCAAGCTGTATTTTTTTAAAAAGAAATCTCATGAGTTTTAAGATAGTGTTCAAAACTGGCGAGTTGAGAGAGCGGCAGTATTGCAGGGATTCCTGCCTCTAGTCCAACAACACGTGGCTCTATGATTCCTGCGTGCCCTCTCCGAGGAGGCTGCTTGAGCAAACCCTAGGTTTCTCCTTCCTTAATTATGAAAGTTACCTTACGCCACCGAGAAACAGGGTCAAGAAGACACCCCCCTCCCGCCCCGGCATGGAGCAAGACCCAAAGTGTGGATTCTCATGGTGTCACGGTCAGAGAACACACAGCGGCGGCTTCAGGAACCAGCGCTCCAAGCACGTGCCTGGGGCGGCAAGCCGCGGGGGGCGC
>NW_020699449.1:13869488-13885944 GCF_002925995.2 Terrapene triunguis | reverse complement strand
TGCGAGGGCGGCAGGCTGCCTGCCTTCGGCGGCATGCCTGCGGGAGGTCCGCCAGTCCCGTGGATTCGGCGGTGGGTACGCCGAAGCCGCGGGACCGGCGGACCTCCCGCAGGCACGCCGCTGAATCCGTGGGACCGGGGACCTCCCGCAGGCAAGCCGCCGAAGGCAGCCTGCCTGCCGTGCTTGGGGCGGCTCTAGCTTTTTTGCCGCCCCTGAGCATGGTCAACAGAACTGCTCATACCGCTGTGCTCTAAAGGGGACCTGCCCTGGAAGAGTGAGCCCATATCATAAACATACAGCTAAGGGTAGCATAAAATCCCTTCTTTACCTGTAAAGCGTTAAGAAGCTGAGATAACCTGGTTGGCACCTGACCAGAAGGACTAATGGGGAAAGAAGATACTTTCAAATCGGGGTGGGGGGAGAGAGAGCTTTGTTTTGTGCTCTGTAGGTGTTCTCTCGGGAGACAAAGCGAGAGACCAAGCAAGTAATCCAGCTCCTACTGAAATGATACATCTAATATTACAGAAATAGTAAGTAATAGCAAGGAAATGCGTCAGAGTATCTTTTGTTTTAGCTTGTGAATTTCCCCTGTGCTAAGAGGGAGGTTTATCCATTTTTGTAACTTTAAAGTTTTGCCTAGAGGGGAAATCCTCTGTGTTTTGAATCTTTTTGTTACCCTGTAAAGTTGTCTTCCATCCTGATTGTACAGAGGTGATTTTTTTTTTAAACTTCTTTTAAGAACCTGATTGATTTTCAGTGTCCTAAAGATCCAGGGGATTTGATCTGTGCTCACTTTGTAACCAATTGGTGAGGATATTATTCTCAAGCTTCCCCAGGAAAGGGGGTGTAGGGGATTGGGGGGATATTTTGGGAGAGGTAGGGCTCCAAGTGGTCCTCCCTGAATGTTTGTTTAAATCACTTGGTGGTGGCAGCGATACCAAGGGCAAGGAAGGAATTTGTGCCTTGGGGAAGTTTTAAACCTAAGCTGGTAGAAATGAGCTTAGGGGTTTTTTCATGTGGGTCCCCACATCTCTACCCCAGAGTTCAGAGTGGGGAGGGAACCCTGACAGCCCACCCCCACTGCAGCAGCCAGGGAGGTCTGGGGGGAGCAGAGAGCTGACAAGCATGCTGCAGCCAGAGGGGGTGGGGAAGGGTTTCACATCCATCCCTGGCTGGTAGGTGCCCAGGTGCGAAGAACGGAGCCCCCCCAAGAGATTGGTAGGGAGGAGGCGGGAGAATGGACTTCCTCCTTGTTGGAGCGCCCAGCTGTCAGCTCAGACTCTGCAGGTTCCTATAGTTCCACTGAAAGGACTGGGGGACAGTGGGAGACAGACAGATACCCAGGCCAGTAAGGCCCTCGGGAATTGTGAGGTGGGTCTAGCGGGATCGAAGCAGGAGGGGAGGAGGCTGGAGAGTATCCCTGCCTGCCAGGCTCACCTCTGAGCTTTGCTCACTCCTCATGTGCTCACCCCAGGCTAGTGGGGACAGCTCACTGTTTTCACCACCGCTCTCCCGTGATTGTGCCAGTGCTAGCCCCTCGTGCAGATGTGGTGTGCAGCAGTGCAGCACGATGTGCACTGGTGCAGCTTCTCCGGGGCATTAAACAGGGTCAGACACGTGAGTGACAGTCATGTTTGCACAGAGGCACCGATCTCGGTGGCTGAACTCCCAGTGACACCAGGCGTGGCCGTGATGGGCAGTTTGAGCTGGTCTCTCCTGCTTAAGGCTTGAAGTTGCAGGGTAGCTAGGAAGGTAGGGCCAGATTGCCTCGGATTGCCAGAAGCTAGGAGTGGACGACAGGAGATGGATCACACTTGATGATTGCATGTTCTGTTCCTTCCCCTTTAAGCATCTAGCACTGACCACTGGCGGAAGACAGGACACTGGGCTAGATGGACCATTAGTCTGGCCGTTCTTATTGTGGCCTGCCTCTTAAGGGGGTGCCCAAAAGGCAAGGAGAGACCCCAGCACAGGAGCTAACCACGCAGTGACTCACCAGGACTGGTCCTAGGCAGCACTGCGACCAACTGCAAAGGGTCCGGGTCATAGCCCCAATCCTCCTCCACGCCAGGCTGCAGAATGGGTGGCTACACCTGGAGCCCGGTGCAGATACACGAGCCCCACCAGAATGCCAGTCTAGCCCTGCCAGCCGGTATTCCCGCCCAGAGCACACATGGCTACTGCACCCAACAGAGCAGGCTCTCTGTGCCGAAACGCTGCTGGGGGTGCCCAGGGAGCCAGAGAGCTCTCAGCCCTGCATTCTTCTCTTGGACTAAAGCAGGGTTTCAGGTTTGGGCCTCACTTACACCAGCACAACCCCATCACACTGGTGTAACTGGGAGCAGAATTTACTCCGTTGCATCTAATTTTATAGCCCAGCCCACGAGCATGTCACCAAGGAACCGCGGCTCTCCCAGGAGCCAAATCTTCAAGAGGGGCTTAAACTCTGAAGAGGACGGACGCAGACCTCTCCTGGCATGTCTGTCATTACACAGGCTAGGCGGCTACACAGAACCAATGTAAGGAGTGACAGATGTCTCATGGGAAACCCCGAGACGTCATTCTCTTGCAAAGCAATGCTGCTGCTGCTGAATCAGATAGCAGGGCTTGAGCAATGCCAGCCATCTACAGGCCAGAGGCACTTCCTGGAGAGAAGCCCTATTGCCCTCAACCTCCAAAATGGTGGTACGGCAGTGAAGGGTGCTAGGATGCATGCCAGGGTGGAACATCAGCCTCTGGCTGGCAGGTCTCTGATAGGTTTGAAGTGCTTAGACCTCTTCTGGCTATTGCCAATGAGGAGCATCCTACCCCTCTGGCTGCTGGTGGGGGAATCAGGAAAATCTTCAATATTCTACCCTCTCCAGCTTCTTGGTTGCTGTGATGGAGAAGGAGGTTTCAAATACTCTACCACTACCACAAGCAGCTCCTGCAATGGGGGCATCTCCCTCACCTCAGCTTTGAGTCTTCTTTCTCCTATCCCACTGAATAGTGTCAGTGTGTGCTTCTGCTGCAGGTTGAGAAAGCTATGGGCAGCCGCAAAGGCGCTGGTGCTTTCTGCAGACTCAGACACACAGCACAGGTTTACATTCAGCTGAATATTCACAACTAGAACCGGTCCAAAATTTTTCAGACAGAACATTTTTCCCCTCAGAAGGGTTAAAGGAACATGTTGATTTCAACAACGTTTTGTTTGATGTTTTGATAATATCAAAACATTTTGTACCCATTCTGACTTCTTCGGAACACTTCATTTGCTGGGAAATGTTGAATGTTTTTGGTTTTGCTCCAATTGGGAAAATACATTTTGAAATGTCAGAATTTCCCACTGGATGGAAATTCTGTGTTTCAATCAGCTTTGTGCACAACCACAAGGGCTAGATGCAATTTTTAAAAGAAAGCTTGGATTCTGCATCAGTCTTTGCTTGCCCGCGGCAAATAAGGGAGTGGAATTTCCAAGCCCTAGCTCACAGTGTATTTTCTATTGCGGGGTGGAATTATTTTTCATTTTTGATATTGCTGAGAACTAGAAAATAGAACCGCTCTCTTTTGAGAGTTTATCATGTCTTTGATCTGTGTTTGTACAGTGCTACCACAATGGGGACCTGCTCCATGACGGGCTCCTTTGCAATAGGATCAGGGCCGGCTGCAGGCACCAGCCTGGCAAGCAGGTGCTTGGGGCGGCCACTCCGGAGAGGGGCGGCACGTCCAGCTATTCGGCGGCAATTCGGCGGACGGTCCCTGGGAGCGAAGGACCTCCTGCCGAATTGCCGCCGCAGATTTTTTTTTTTTGGCTGCTTGGGGTGGCCAAAACTCTGGAGCTGGCCCTGAATAGAATATACAAATAGTAAGTCAGTATTTAAATAAGTCCAAGTTATTTGCAGGCTTCCTGCTGCTCCTATAGACTCCAGGCATTAAAATGTATGCACACGCTTAGCTGAACGCACATGAGTAAAGTTAAGTACGTGTGTGTTTGCAGGCTCGGAGCCACAGATTTTGTACAGTGCTACCACAATGGGGACTTGAAGCGGCATTCGGAGACAGAACGACGCCCGACCCTCTAGCAACATATCTTCTAGCGCATGGAAGGAAGGAATGAAATACAGGAGGATTCTGGGAGATGTCGTGCAGCTTGTGATACGAAGGAATCTTCAGACACATCTAGCTGGTGTCAGATGGAATCACAGGGTGAGATTTTCATCACGTATGGCTGCAGCGAAGTGAGATTCTTTCCACATGCGCAGTAGATAAGGGTCTTGAATAAGTCTGGGGAGTATTTAGGGCTGTGTTTTATTTCTTGAAACAGTTTGCAAAGTATAAATTTAAGGTCAGCAATTGCTTCTTGATTAGGAGCCTATCTAGCCCACTGTTACAGGATCAAGCCAAGAGTCGGTAAAGGAGGGAGATGGCCTAGTGGATAGAGCTCTGGACTGCCACTCCAGAGAGCTGGCCTCCGATCCTGGCTCCACCACTGGCCTCCGGCAAGTCACTGCCCCCTATGTGCCTCAGTTTCCCCATCTGTAAAATGGGGATAATGACACCAACCTCCTCCGTGAGGCATTTTGACAGCTGCTGAGGAAAAGTGCTAGTGTAGACCTAGGATTATTAGAAGTGTTTGAAGTTGAACGCATACAAACTTTCCATTCCCTTTTAGGAGTCCTTGGAGTTGGATTTATTTTCTAGCACTGAGATGTTCAAAGCTGGCTAGGGGAGTTGGGCATACAGCTCCCTGTCCTTGCACCAGGGAATGGTCTCAACATCCCCTAATGAGCTGTCAGACCTTCACCTAGAATTCCAAGGTCTTTTCCCACAGCAGAATTTGTTCACACCTGAGACAACTTTGAATTTTTCCATTTCCATCCTGTAAGCTTCATGTTCTTCACTTTAGCCTCAGGAGCATCTGTAAACTATTCGGCTCCCTGCGTTCTCCTGGAGAGAGTGCTTAGGGGCTGGTCCACTTCTCGCTGAAGTCAACGGGCTTTTTGCTATTGACTTCAATGGAAAGAGGAGCCAGCGCCAAGTTTGTCCTCCTCATTCTTCAGAGGCAGTGGGGTCTAGTGGATAGAGCACTGGCCCAGGACTCAGGAAACGTGGATTCTACTCCTCGCTCTGCCACTGGCCTGCTGGGTGATCTTGGGCAAGCCACTCCCTGTGCCTCAGTTTCCCCATCTGTATAATGGGGATAATGATACCTACTTCCTTTGTAAAGCGCTATGAGAGCTAGGGATTGCTATGATGTTTTTGAAGGACTAGCCTGCTCAGATACCTTCTAATGGGAGATCTTCCAACATAACTTCCTCGGCATACAAGGTAACAGCTGTTAATTTCTGCCCCGGCCTACCCAGGACTTCCTGTCTGCACACAAGGGGTAGCATCCAAACTCCTCATGTGTGTTTAGCCACAGCCTGAAATCCTGCTTAGCTGAAGCCTGACCTGCGGTTTCCTGGTCCCCGGTCCCCAAAAAATTGTCACAGTCCATGTGGTCAACCGATATTGGGCTGTTTTCCTTCTGCTGTTATTACTGCCACTTCCTACGGGGCTCTGCCTGCCTTCCTATAAATAACCCTTGACAAATAAACAAACACAATTTAAAAACCCCCACCTTGTTGCAGGGTGGGGGAGGGGGCATTAGGAATCTTTCAAGAGCAGCAGTGTAATTAACATGGTCCCTCCTTGGGGTTTTCATGCTCTTACCTGGATTACGTTTGTTCAGTGAGGTGAATTAAGAAGGGAGACTACGGCAGCTTTATGGTAACTTCTGAATTGTTAAAATTAGCACAAAATTAACCCCCTCTTTACCCAGATCCACCTTCCTGGAAACGAGAACTGCGGCAGTTTAATAGCTGGCTAGCGTTCGATCCCAGATTACACGGAAAACTTTTCGATTTAAGAGGCAAAAAGCCCCAGTGGCTTATAACGGATAGTCGGGGACTCGATTAACGAAATAAAGGTTCACAGAGTTATTGATTGCACCCTGGATCCGCAGCTGCTGGTCAGAAAACTGACCCAGGCTCCTACAGGGCGTGGAGTCAGCTGTCGCAGGAGCAACACGGGAGCGAAAATTGTGCAATACCTTGAGAATCACCACATTTCAATAAAAACGGTCACACCGAAAAGTCATCCCAGCAACCTCATCTTAAAAATAAGCATCATCTTGGAGACGGGCTCATGCAAACGCCAGACAAGTTTTTAATCTGCCTTTCCAGGGCTTACATGCATAACCATGAATCTCCGACCTAACGTTCAGGCTGCATGTTGTGACTTGTGTCTCTTGTTCAGTAATGAGCAGTAATGTTTTAATGTACATAACGTGGTGTAAGTTTCACAGCAGGGGACCTGTGTGGCAATCAATCAAATCCTATTATACGTGTTCTCTCCAGGTGGGTGGGGTTGAGTTATGGATGAAGGCAACCGTGACTTTCAGGAAACCGTTTTCTTCTGGATTGTTCTATCGCCGCATGCAGTGACCTGTGTAAAACCTGGGACAGATCCTACAGGGACCAGACCTTCTCTATCTCACATGGTCCAAATGAGCTTCAGGAACCTGATGGGGACCATAACGGCTGCATCCTCTGCTGTCTCTTCCTCTAGCAAGATGCCACATGAATCACAGCAGCTCTCCCTACGCTTGCTACAGAAACAGCACGAGAGAGGACTCGTCTCGCTCTCCCAGGGGCGAAAGGTCAGGATTGTCAAACAATTTTGCCGCATCTTAGCGCTAGCCCCCTCTACTCTGGCCCCCGCACATCCCACAACGAAAGTGCAGACTAAAGAGACTTGTGAAACCACCCCTGCTCTGAAACCTTCCATGCCAGGGCTGCTAATTGGCCACCTCTGGCGTAAATGCTTGTGGTTATTTTCCTCCATCATCATTTATATTGCACACCCTGGACATTATTTTTCCATGACATGATTAAAATGTGTTGGCATCTGAAAACAAGACTGCAGAGAGAACACACAGCAAGCAATTGTACCTTGCTGCGATGAGACCGAAGCAGACTGCTATCCCAGGGCTTTTGATACAGGAGACGCATTTTCATGGAAGAAAGGATGGTCCGGTAGCTGGGACACCAGCCGGAGATCTGGATTCAAGTTCTTGTTCTGCCACAGACTTGTGACCTTGGGCAAGTCATTTAACCTCTCTGTGCCTCAGTTTCCCCACTGTACAAGGGGGATACTAGTCCTGTCACCCATCCCAGGGTGAGGGGAGGATAAATGCACTATAGATTGTGAGGCACTCAGGTGCTGCCATAATGGGACCACATGTACCACAGAGATTTTTAAGGCCAGAAGGGATCATGACGACAGGCTAATCTGATCTTCTGCTTGTTAAGCTGGTGCCTGGAGCCAGCCCTGGCAGGAAGGGGAGCCATGCATGGTGAGCCTGTCCACTGGAAGGAAAAAAGCATCTACTTTTCATGCGACAGGGTCCCAGCGCCTGCAGCAAAAAATCAGGACTTTGAAACAATCGGCCAAAAGCTGCTCTTGGGGTGTGTGCGCATGGGAGGGGGGGGGCTCATACAGGCACAGAAACACTCTCAGTTTCCCCCCCCCCGCTCTCCACAGGTGTAGATAGCTCAGAGCTAGGCATCATTCACGGAGATGTCCACTCCCACCTCCAACCAGCCGCCAGCACCCACGTGCTACATGTTCAACCGAGCACCGGCGTGCTGCCCCTCACGCCGGGGAGGAGGCTCCCCATAGCCATTAGAACCTAGGAACGGCCATACTTCTGGTCCATCCAGCCCAGTGGCCGATGCCAGGTGCCCCAGAGGGAATGAACAGAACAGGCAATCGAATGATCTATTTTCTGTCGTCCAGTCCCAGCTTCTGGCAGTCAGAGGTATAGGGACCCCCAGACCACCTTGGCTAATAGCCAAGTTCATGGAGGATAGGTCCAATTCTTTTTTGAACCCTGTGATGCTTTTGGCCTTCACAACATCCCCTGGCGACGAGTTCCACAGGTTGACTGTGCGTTGTGGGAAGAAGTACTTCCTTTTGTTTGTTTTAAACCTGCTGCCTATACAAGTTCTGCCATCCACAGAGTCACCTTGCTATTCTCCTTTGCCATGATGGCTACAGAATAGGGTTAGGCCACAGGTATGCCGAGACCACTGCCCACTATGCTGCCCAGAACGGTCTCATTGTTTCTTGTGCTCCCCCATCTATCTGTATCCACCTGTTGCCTCTTGTCTGATGCAGAGATTGCCAGCTCTTTGGGGCCAGGACTGTCTGTTTTTCCAGCACCTAGCCCACTGGGGTCCTGCTCCATGCCTGGGCTCTTAGGTGCTAACACACACAATAATTCGGGGAATTTCAGCTTTGGCAGCACTGCCAGAAACTCCCCCCGCTGGGACCCAGCACATTAAGAATCCGGGGATCTCTGGCTGTGAAAGCCACTTCCGAGAAGGAATTCAAGCACTCCCTTGTCGGAAAAAGATCTTTTCATTGCATCCCACTCGCTCTTCCCCATGACACCCCAGAGCCATTAAACCAGGGCATCAAAGCAAAGAGACATAAACAAACCCAGTCCCGCTTGGGTCCAAACTGCTGCACCCCGCTTAAAAGCTTCCCAGGCTCTCTAGAGACACCACACTGCCTGCAATAATCACTGTCTGATGGCCTGTGACGTACCGCATCAGGCCTGGGGCTCTCAGCGCTGTTAGAACTGTGACAACCCATCTGGCCGTGGCAGTCCCCAGAGACACGCACCTTATCACTTGGAAACAGTCGTATGGCGGCCAGTGTGGGAACAGCGGCAGCAGGCTGATTCCTGCAGCATCCGCTTGGGCTTTCAGTTGGCAACCCTGGGAAAGCCAACAGCTCACACCGAGCGCCTTTGTTATCACCTGGCTGCCTCTGGGGATGGGAGCACATGTACACAGAGAGCAGACAAAGAGTTTCGGTTTGCCTCCCTGGCTGCCCCAAGCCCCCACCTGCTGATGGACAGCTCCCTCCTGGCCGGCCATTCAGGAGCAAAAGGAAGACCCAGTGAGGGCTTGTCTGTATGAACTTGGTGCGTGGCAGGTGAGTGCACTGTAGCTGTATGGCCTGCCTTGCCACGCACTAACTGTCCACGTGGACCCTGCCAGCAGGCACTAAAAATGCCCTAGTGCCCACTGACCTACTTCTGTTTCACAGCCGGCTGGATCAAAGCACACTAGGGAATTGGTAGCACACGGCAGCAGGGTCCACGCGGCCAGTTAGTGCGGGGTAGATTCGCACCCCAGCTCACCACGAATGAGCTGTTCATGTAGACGTGCCCTGGCACTCACCATTGAGGATCCCAGAGAGCAAAGCAGGAGGCAGCTATGCAAACACAGCACCACCTGGGATGTTTAAATCCAAGGCTACCTGTCACCTACGATCATGAGGTTACACTGGGGTCCCCAGGCCAATGACACCCATCCTTTCTGGTGAGTTGCACCAATTTAACCTACCAAGGGAAGGCACTTCTCTGCCCCCATCACTGCAGTGTTGCGAGCCCTCACACTCTACCGTATTTCTCCTCGCAGCACCCTGGGGACAGGGCATGGCTGGTATCTCCATTGGGCAGCTGGGACCTGAGGCACAGAGAGGCCAAGTGACTTACCCAAGGTCACACAGGGAGCCTGTGGCGGAGCAGGGACTTGAACCCAGTTCTTCTGAGCCCTATGCTAGTGCCCTGACCACTAGTCCATCTTACCTCCTACTTGCATGCACTTCAGAACACTTTCCACTGCTCCACTAAACGGACTAAAGCCTTCAGCTGTACCAGCCACTGCCCCAGCATCTCTCGCCCTGGGAGCGGATTCACAACGGACCCTGCCTGTTTTGCAGTTCCAGGCAAGAGACACACGGGTCCCGGGCGGTGGCAAGCTAAGGCACGGCAACACGGCTCACTGACCACTGGTTACAATTTCAAACCAGCCCCTTTGTGCTCTCTTGTGCTGCCCCCACACTCGGGAGGAGGCTCCATAAGCATCTGCAAAACTACCCCCTCGTCCTCCTTCAAACCCCTCCTTCGCCGGGACACCTCCCAAGAACTTGGCAATGGCTTGGCTGCCGGTGTGCAGAGACCGCTGCCCATCAGCCCCACCGGTATTGTCTCACTGGGTCCTCGTGCTCCCCCATCCGTGTAGCCACCTGTTGCCTCTTCTCTTCTGCTTCGATGGCAGCTCTTTAGGGCAGGACCCATCATTTTGTTCTGCGGCTGTACAGCACCTGGCACAGCGGGGTCCTGGCCCATGGCTGGACCGGGAAGTGCTATGATCACCCAAATTGTAAACAACAACGGACGAGAAACCCAGCCCTCGCGAGAGCCCACCCTGGGGTCGTCTTTGAAAAGATCAGATCAAGTTTCTTTCACAGTTACCCTGCCCGCAGTCCCCCGCGGAGGGCAGGGCCCTTGACCCCGAGCTCAGGGCCAAGAGGCCAGAAGCTGCTGCGGTCTTGGAAGGCTGGAGCAGCTGGGATGAAGGGTCCCTCCTGAGTTCCAGCAGCTGGGCAGGGTGATGGGGCCGCCAGCCGGCACGCTGCCCAAGGGAGACTAACGGAGCGGGGAGGATTAAGGGGATGGAGCAGGTGTTGTCACAAGTATAGAAACTCAGCCCTCTGCCCAGGGGCGTGTTGGGCTTGCAATGCCCCCGGAAGAGCTGTTGCTAGCTGGGAGCCCATCGCCAGCTGTCTCCGTCCCCCGCAAAGCTGGCCAAGGGGTGGGAGATGCTGCCACCAGCAGGAGAACCTGCGCTGCCATAGTGACACCTACCTCTTTGCCCTGCTGCTTAACTCTCCAGCTGGCCAGTCTGCCCCGAAACAGCCAAGAGTCACGGAGCGTCTCCTACCTAGCCAGCTGCAGCCTGGGGAAGAGGACTGGCGCGTGCAGGCAGGAAATCCCCTCTCTGTGCCTTCTGCCCTTGTTCAGTGAAAGCCTGCCTGGCCCAGCGAAACGTATGGAGATTTTCAATAATATGACTGGTGTGTCCAAGTCTAGCTCGATATACCTCCAAAGCTGGAGCCCATGTCTGCAATTCATTGACTCCAGGGTGGGAACCAGCCTGCAGACAAGAAATCTTCCGGACTATGTTACGGACCGCCCGGCAGCCCGCCATTCTCTGACGGACACCACCCACTGCTCAGAGACATCGTGGGCTAATGGGTAAAGCGAGGCCAGCCCTTCCGAACTGACTTCACCCTGCGGGGGACTCTTCCATTCTCCATCGGCCGGCAGGGACTAAGGAAGCAAGGTGAGGATGGCTCAGAAAACTCAGTGATCTTGCAGCCTGGGCTTAGCACCAAGCGTTACAGTTCTAGTGGCAGCCCTGGGCTCACACTTTACCAAGCGACCTCTGGAGTAGCTGAGCTTTAGAAGGTCGGCTCCGTGTTGCCAGCCTCCTGGGGACAAGTCGTTCGGCTACAGGCCTTTCCACGAAGGGGCTGTAAAAGGCACCTTCGGGCACCGCCCAGGGGATGGCATGAACCTGGCACTGCGGCACAGTTCCTGCTAACCACTGACTGCCACCAGAATGTGCTCGGATATATAACCTTATAAACCCTTTAAGCCATTGTCTGTGTTAAGTGCCAGGCTGACACAGGCGTGCCTTTAATTCTTCCCAGGAGGAAACCTGCCTTCGGAGACTTCACACCTGCCCGCGCTTCCCACGGGATGCAGCCAGTCCCCTGGCTTTACAGCTATGTGGGTGAAAGGATTAAATGGTGTCCGTGAACATGCTGGTATGACAAACGCTTCAGCTCCAGCATCCATCTACAGCACGCTGGGGCAAAACGTAAGCTAGTTGGTTCAGGAAATACAGCTTTTCGTTGTTCTGTGCTGGGAACCCAGTGTTCCCATCAATCCTAGTCACAAACGGCTGAGGCATCTCGTCATCATCAGTTGTATGCAGGCCCCAACTGAGATCGGGGCCCATTGCACTCAGCCTGGTCCATGGTAAGAGAGATACCCTGGCTCCAGACAACTTACGGTCTAATAGACAAGGGCTGGGAGAAAGGAATTCTCCTCCTCGTGTTGTAGCTGGGAAATGGAGACGGAGTGCCTTGCCCCAGTCGTACAGGGTGTCTGGTAGACGCAAGAACGGAACTCAACTCCTGAGCCCAAATCAAGTGCTCTCACCACAAGACCGCCCTTCCTCCCAGAGCATCTTAGTTCAGAGCTGGCAGTTTCCATATGCATTACCGAATTAATGTAACCCAGTTTGAAGCCGCATGGCTTTGTCCCCCTCTAGGGGCTAGCCCATTCCTGACCACGTGACAGCCCTGGAGCTAAGAACGCTGGCTCCTTTAGCTCAGCTGGTAAAGTCTCTTGGTTTTAGATCTAGATCTCTGGGGTTCAGGCCCCACTGCGTGACAACTCATCCGAGGGGTGTTACACGAGGAATGAAAAGAAAGTCTGCAGAACAAATATACAAAACAGTAAGGAAACAGACTACCGAAGCCAGATGCTGGTAAGATTGGGAGCGGCACTACTTTGAAGATCAGGAGCTATTTGAACTATGCCGGCATTGCGAATGCTTTCACATTTCAGAAGATTATAAACCACCACATACAAGAGCGTGAGTTTAAAAATATATCCCATCCTCCCCCACCTCCCCTCATCGCAGCAGATCTCACTCCAATACAAAATATGATTGGGGTCGGGGAGATGTGCAAGTGGTAATAAGATCTTATTTTTTCCAGAGCCTGGAGAAGGATCTAAAAGTCACGAGGCAAGAGTCTGACCTGAGTTCCACCCGAAAAAATCCGGAATCGCTCCCATGGACTTCAGCGGAGTTGCACTGCGTTTTTTTTCACTGGCAACACTGAGATCAGAAGCCAGCCTGGCAAGCTGAAACAGAAATGACTTCCCTAGGAAAAAAGGCGTCCGGTGCTCATTTGATCAGGCGTCGCACAGAGAAGGAGCTGCTCTTTCCCCCTTCTTTATTTTCTCTGCTTACTGCAAAAAAAAAAAAAAAAAAAAAATCTGTCTCTTGAACTTGAATAAGGTCCAGTCTCCATGTACAGAAGTCTGTGAAAATCAGAGTGGAAGGTAGAAGCCGTCTCGATCCGTCTCTTACCTTCTACAGGTGCACGGATTCTCATCCCACAAGAAAAACCGCCCCTGGAACACAGGGCATAGCATTTCCAAATCTCCCTAATAGGATTAGAGTCTATTTAGCATAGTTTAACCTCTGCGTTATTACGTCAGGCACTTATCTGATCACTGCTGATGGCCTTGTTTCAATCGCTTTGGTACCCGAGGACAAGCCGTTTGGAAAGAAAGGAAACCACAGCTGTGATAGCCTGTACTTCAAACTGGCTAATCGTCATTGGTCCTCCAGCCCAGCTCATTTAATTGAGAAGAAGCCAAGCAGCTGAGGATGAAACGCGTCTGCTCCTTAGGTCACAGGGACAAGAAAGCTGCGAATTGCAGAGAAGGGGGTTATGAAGCTGTTAGCCTAATTGTGAGAATAGTTAATGTAGCCACCTTACGGCTGTGAAAACCAACAGCCTGAAATCCAAACACACTTCGGTTTATTAAGGCCATCTGTTAAGGAGGCCACGGCAGATCTACGGAATGTCTGCCCAGAAACTCACTGCGCACACGAACACACCCTGTCCGGAGCCACCGCTCAAAGACGGCAGCCTTTGAAAAGCAGCAGCTGACGGGTGTTGAACAGTAGTGGCATTTGTACACGAATTACCGTTCCCGTCGATCTTGTTCGACTGCATACCCCTCAAAGGGCACGCGGCGCTCTCTGGGGCAAGGAGAGCAACAGACAGCTGCCGATTTGTGCACCTGCCAAGACAACTATAACCTCTTTGTTGTCCCCTGGGACTAGGGGAGTGGTCGAAATGCACAGGTGCTGATTCTGGAGGGAGCCCAAATGCACAAGCGCTGATAACGGGCAGAGAAGAGCAGGGACACGATCCCCCTCCCTCGCTGTTTATAATATGGTTGTGCCATTGGCTGAATCCACGAACCAAAGCATCAGAAGGGAACTGGCTTCAGGCAGATAAGAGGAGTCTCACTACAGACACTACCACAATCAGCACGTGGATGAAGGGCAGCCGGCTAACGCTGAGCCCTGGCCAGGCTCTCATCTCTCCTCTAACATCCCCGAGCGTCAAGGGCAACTGACCTCAGATCACTAAGTGGCTCCACAACATGGGGACCTCACCATTGCTACTGGATACCCAGCAGTGGTGAAGTCCTAATGGCAGCAGAAGAAGCAGCCACTTCACTCCCTGGCCAGCAGCCTATACACCATCCCATCAGACACAGACTTGGCCACAGTGAGCCACACTGGTTACGTCCCGGCTTGATTACCGCAGCTGGTATGTCGGAAAGAAGCCGCATGCCCTGGGAATTTCGTCTAGTAGAAAGTGGCCACCCATTCAAGCAACCGAAGCCTCCATGAGCCCATCACCGGGTGCTCCCTGTGCTGGCCCCTCACTGAACACGGCCCAGTTATATATTCAGTCCATTTTGTTTTGGCTTTGCAACTAGTGCCCATTTAGCACCCTGGCTGGGATCCTCGGCATGGCCCTATTGACTTCCATGGCGCTACATCAGTTCACACCAGCTGAAGATCTGGCTCCATATCTTTAACCCATTGACTGCGCTGTATTCTAAGAGGATCTAGCTCTCTGGGCACCTCAGAAGGTTACCCAGCCCCGTCCATTCTGAGCAGCACTGTTCATCCTCACTAGCCACAAGGAGCAGGAGAGCGTCTGGATCACAGCCCAGTGCTGAAACGGTGTCCTTGTTTTCAGCACAAGACAAACCAGAGGGAGTTTTGCCCCTGGGAGCTGGTCAGAATGCGTGTGACAGTCAAGGTTATCAAGCAAGGACCCCACACTGGGCGAGTCCCTGAATGCCTGCATGGTGTGTACAATGAAAGCCAGAGCCTGGCCCTTGGCAGGTACCGCGAGGCTTGTCTCCGTGGTGGTCCCCAACAGGCCTGCAGGAACAAGGAACAAAGCCCACAGCCGCATTCCGGTCCCGGGAAACCTGTCTGGGCCGACAGATGCTCACGTTGCACTATGCTGAGGACTCGTTAGCAAACAAAACCTACATTTAGTGGCAGTTAAGATTCTGGCAGGACATGCTCCATCCATTTCCCTTAAATGCAGGGAAATCAGGAGCGAAGGGGAAAAGACTCATACATTCCTTTCACGATCGTATTGTCTACAACGCTGTCCATACTGCGCTCCGTAAGTCTACCACTTCCATCTCCAACAGATACCCGGAACCAATACAGACGCCAACTTTAAACCCGTGCTTCAACGCCAGATCTTAACTGCGATCTGCTCTGCTTTTTCGCTATCAATTATATCAACAGATCAACCCATCTGACTGTCACACGTTCCGCGCGCGGGGGAAGTTATTCTGCCTTAACGCTTCTCTGGTCACTTGTCAGGTTTTGGGTTAGAGTGCAGGGCTGATAAAGTTGTTCTTCTCTCTGAATTAATTCATCTTTCACCAGCCCATCATGAACAATTCAAACACTGCTCACAGTTCATATTCCATGTCTTGGGTTTTGCCATTTCAGGAGACGTTTACAGAATAAAGGTTTAAAACTCCTATGAAACTGAAAAGATTAGAGTCACCCTACGCTGTTTTATTGTCAATTATTAGGAGTAGCAGCACCTCCGAGCCCCAGCCACAGATCTGGGCCCCATTGTGCTAGGCGCTGTACAAACACCAAACAAAAAGACAGTCTCCTGCTGGGTTCAGCCCCTCCTTCATTCTCCAGCCCCCCTCCACTCACAAGGGTAGGAACTTCCTGTAGCCCTTTCTCTTTACAAGAGAGGGTAATGCTTTCTCCACCAGCCACGGGCTGGGCACATACCCTGCTGCACAGCGTCAGAAGGGGGTGCGCTGAACAGACTTGGGGTTCAGAAGCCTGTAGCAAGACAATCACAGTTTCTTTCCTTTATTGCATCTCATGCCTGTAAATTTGCCTTTTGCTTTTAGTGAGGCTTTAATCAAAGGACAAGGGGGGGGGTTGACTTACACTAAATAGAACTGGTCAGAAAACAGGGTCGTTCCCCACACCCTGGAAAATATCGGTTTTTCTGACTTCTCCTGCAAAAAACTGAAATCAAAATATTATGGCTGAGAATTGAAATATTTTGATTTGGAAATGCTATTGCAGTGTCTCACGGGAGCCGTATCCCGGGTGCTTCATGCTCCTATTCTCCTCTATGGATATCTCCCATGATGCACCATAGTCTCCCCTCTTGGCATGGGGAGTGGTGCAACATGTCAGTGGCATTGCCAGAGTGCATCATGGGAGGTGAAGTCCAACTGGGGAGCCAGACCAATAGATGAGAATGGGAACATGAGGCCCCCCAAACTACAATTCCCATGAGACACTGCAGCAGCATAGCCAAATCCAGATATTTTGGTTTCTAGCCGAAATCCAAAAGCTTTTCGGTGTGTGTGTGTGTGTGTGTGTGTGTGTGTGTGTGTGTGTGTGTG
>NW_020699449.1:13865012-13869478 GCF_002925995.2 Terrapene triunguis | reverse complement strand
GCCACGTTACATGAAAACTTTAATTTAATTGAAAGTCCAATTTCCATAAACCCAGTTTTGAGGGGAAATTTTCAGCCGGACTGAATGCTAAATCTCTCCAATTAAAGGGGTTTTGAATCATTTGAGCAAGCATAAGGGGGATGCAAAACAGATTGTTCTAGCGTCCAGTTCTGCAGCCCTTACTCAGGCAAAACTCCAAGTCCCCCATTTTGCTGAGTAAGGCTTAGAGGATTGGTGCCCAGGTCTAGCAGAGAAAACTCTGTGCATATAGATTACAGCGCATGAGTAACTACAGTAAAGAGATTCCAGAATCTTCAAGCCATCCTCACAGTAGTTTAAGGACTGATACAGGTTTTATTTTTACAAGTCCACCCTGGGCTCTGACAGCCAAGCTAAGATCTTTCCATCTCATGCCTCTCCACCATGAACACAGGCTGAAGGGTGGCCTCAGAGACACCGGTGTAACCTGTCTAGCCTTGGATGGATTTGCACGTGTCACCGGCAACGTGAACTGAAGGCAATGGGGCTGCACAGATGTAGCTGCAGGCCTAGCCTGCCATGCAGAACCTCTTCCATGCTGAAGGGGAGGTCCCAGCTTCACTTTCACAGCTCAGGGCCAATTTGTGGGGCTACCAGCTAGAAAGACACCTTTTTACTTGCGAACCTAGTACATCAGATATGGCAGGTCATGACAATTTATAGCAAACCCCACCATGCCATTTAGGTAAGGGCACCTATAGGGCAGCACCGCACTTCATACTCGCATTTACTTGGAGACCCCCATGAATTCACTGTGCCCGACAAGCTAGACTGCTACAGATCCCTGTACAGAATGGTCACACATTTGCAGACAGTGAAACGTGCACAAGTTACTACAGCAGATGTCCCCAAATACTGAATTACTCACCGTGAACTGGCTGGAAGCTGGAATCCAAGGTCAAACTGGAAATGAGGCACAGTTTTTTGTTTGTGTTTTTTGTTTTTAAACAGAGAGGGTAATTAATAGGCCCCTACCAAATTCATGGCCATGAAAAATGCATCACGGACCGTGACATCTGGTCTTTTGTGTGCTTTTACCCTATACTATACCGATTTCATGGGACAGACCAGAGTTTCTCATATTTGGGGTCCTGACCCAAAGGGAGTTGAAGAGGGTCACAAGATTATTTTAGGGAGGATTGTGGTTATTGCCACCCTTATTTCTGCACTGCCTTCAAAGCTGGGTGGCCGGAGAGCGGCGGCTGCTGACTGAGGGCCCAGCCCTGCAGGCAGCAGCGCAGAAGTACTTACTTCTTATATCCTTACTTTTGTGCTGCTGCTGGCGGCAGCTCTGCCTTCAGAGCCGGGCTCCCAGCCAGCAGCCACTGCTCTTCAGCTGCCCAGCTCTGAAGGCAGTGCCGCTGCCAGCAGCAGTGCAGAAGTCAGGGTACCAGTACTGCAAACCCCCCTACAATAACCTTGTGACCCCACAACTCCTTTTTGGGTCAGGACCCCTACAATTACAACACCAATTTAAATAGGTGAAATCATGACATTTACTATTTTTAAAATCCTATGACCATGAAATTGACCAAAATGGGCTGTGAATTTGGTAGGGCCCTGGTAATTAACCATTCGAACAACCCATAGACTCATCTAGGGATGTGGTGGATCCCCCATCACTTGGTACCTTTCAATCAGGACTTTTTGCATGAATCTAGTAGGTGAAATTCTCTGTTCGGTTCTAATGCAAGAGGTCAGAAGTCTCATGTCTGGCCTTAAAAGTCTACAGAACTAGAAGTGGAAAATGTGAAAAGCACAGTATAAACCCAGAGAAAAAGACGGTACAACTAATGGGCTAGAAGAGAGATTGGCAGCACTTGAAAAGTGCATCACTTTCTCAAAGTCTCGGTGAAATTAAGTGAAACTGAATTAGCCTATTCCAGCCCAGTCAGTCTGCAGGTACCTTCTAGCCTTTGCTCTGCTTTTCATATGTCTGACCCATCCCAGCAGACCTTTCACTCCGACACAACAGAGTCAAGACTTGAGGTATTTAATGACAAAGTAGTTTTACAATACAAGGCGAGGGACACAGTGTGCTAAGAATTCTGGAACCGAGTTACCATTTCAGCAAAAGCCACATCCTAGGCGAGCTAATACATTTAGACCCCAAAGAGAACACGAGAAGGGGCAGACTTGAGAATAGCTGCACTCAGGGGCCATTACGGACGAAATGTAGAAAATTATAAACAAAATGTTCAAGGTGGGGGGAGGAGAGGGGAAATCAATAAGTTTCCTTCTAAATAGCTTTCACTTCTAAAAATATCCCAGTGTGCAAATGTGATGGAGACCTGAATTCCTGCAACAATATCCGTCTGGACAAGAACAGCGAGTGTACAGTGCAGAGCATTCTGGAGTTTTCCCCTTCCTAACTCATCTTTCCTGAATAACCTTCCTTGCTGAGACATGCTAGCAATCTTCCCTGACTGCAGTTGGTTCTCTTTCTCATGCCTCCCTTGCATAATACAGCAACGCCAGGCAGCACCCGCTCAGTACAGGGTCTATCAGCAGCATTTCCAGGCCTTTTTCCATTTGTGCAGCACAAAGGGAGGCTATGCAAAGCCCCACCCATTGCTACTGACCTGGGTGTGTTGATAGAGGCCCTGATCCTGCAAGCACTTTCACCCATGAGTAGCTTTACTCACGTGAGTAGTCCCGTTCGGTTTCAGAGGATTAGTAAATTTGCTCCCACCCATGAGTGTTTACAGGATTGGGGTCATACGTTGTAACGGGTTCCGCCACGCCTCTCTCTCTTTGGCTGGGATTTCACTGAGTGGGAAAATGATGCCGGTTGTAATTTCCCACCATACAAACTCCTGTCAAATGTAATTGCTTGTCAACAAGAAAAGCAACCATGGCAAGGAAAACTAAACCCACCTTAAAGCATTGACATTGCAGTTCCACGTGGAGCCATTTCACGGACAGCCTCCTGGCGCCTCCGGAGCTTTGAAAATGTCACCCTCTTTTCAGCATTACAGTAGGTGCTTTTCAAGCCCGGCATTTGCACTCCCCTTGCTAGAAGGTTGCTTAGTAAGAATTCCAGCAGATAGTTTGCTAGAATCCCAGGGGTGCAAAATCCCAGACAGATTCCGTAGTATGGCACTTGGAACCATTACCCAGACCCCGACTCGCCAGAGGCTCAAACATGCAGGAAGGGGCGTCCCTACCAACCAGCTTCCCCTAGCTGTGATGGATCCTGCTCAAGGGCACCTCTCCCGGATAAGGTGCAAATTGTTTTTACACGTTGAGAATAATTAGCCACTGGAGCAACGTACCAAGGGCCAGGATGGATTCTCCACCATTTTTAAATCAAGGCTGGAAGTTTTTCTAACAAACCTGCTGTGGGAATGAGTGTGGGGCAGTTCCCTGGCCTGCGTTCTACAGGGACCAATGAATATCAGCCTCTGGCTGATACAGTCTGTGATTGTGCAAACGGACCTCCCCCCCCAGCCCAAATGGCCTGTGACTGCTAGAAGGTCTTCTGCCTTCTTTCACCCCCGCACCCTTTTCAGGCCCTCCCAGCTAGTGAGAGAATGGATGCATCCTCTCCCCTTCTCCCAGCCTCCTTGCTGCTCTGACACTGGGTGCGGAGACGTCCGTTCTTAGCTTGAGTCTTTCCCACACACCCACAAATCCCTCCATTGCCTGCCTCTGCTCATCACTATAACACATGATCCTGGTCAGTTTCACGAACACCAGGGGTTCTAAGAGTGGGAGTTACTCTGCTCCCAGTCAGGTCAGTTTCACATTGGGGCTGCTGGCTTGGGAAAGGGAATGTGGAGTAGGCATTAGTCCCCGTTTGGGTACAACCACCACTGACGTCAATGAGGACGTTATGTAAGTGAAGACGGCAGCATCAGGACCCCTCTCTTTTTGGCACTTGGCCAGTACCATAACAGCTCCAAAAGCGCCACCTGGGGCCAAAGCAACAACGCTCCCACACACGTTCGATATCGTCCAGCGGAGCCAACGGAGAGGACAGTGAAAGGCAGGATTACAGCATTTACACAGCAAAAGGAGAGCGAGGCTCTCGGATTGCTTTTCCAGTGCTTGCTTTGTAATGCTACGCGGTGAGGCAGGGCCGGATTAATATTTTGTGGGTCCAGCGCCAAACATATTTGTGGGCCCCCATAGGGGCAATGGAGCATGGCGCAGGGAGGTCAGTCCCCAGAGCAAGGGGCCAGCCAGGGGCAATGGGGCGTGGCATAGAAGGGGCGGCCCCGCTCTGCCCAGCCCAGTGCGAGGCAGTATTTACAAACCGGAAGTTGCCAGACACACAGTGGCCCACCCAGCCCTATGCTGCCAGGGTGCCCCTTCCCTTCGGGGGTGGGCCCATGCCATGCCACACCGCCCCCCTGCCCAACACCCCATAGGTGCCGACTCCGTGGGTGCATCCACAGAAAAGATAAGCGTGTGCTCAGCACCCA